>NC_057863.1:441280645-441582690 GCF_019393635.1 Dromiciops gliroides | reverse complement strand
ATAAAATAGCAACCATGAAAACTAATTTTATACTGGTTAAAAATGGAAAAGTAAAACAGCCTAGATGAGCAATCCCCAGAAACAATAATTGAACATGACAATCCTTTATTTGATAAACAAAAACTAATAGGATAATAATGATCTCTTATTCAAGATGAACTACTGGGAAAAGTGGAAAACTGTTTGACAGATTAAGTTGAGACCAATAACTTATTCGATTTACCCCACAATAGGCTCATTTGGTGTGTAACCTAAAAATAATATTATATAAATTATTACAACTTAGAGGACATTGGAACAAAGCACCTTTCAAAACTCAAGCTAGGAAGGAAATTTTTAACCAAACAACATATCTATATAAAGAATATCATAAAAGATAAAAATCTTACACTTGTGTTCAAGAAATGAAGTAGAAGATGGGAGAGAGGCATGACTAGATAGCATTTAATTTGAAAAAGATTTAAGGGTTTTAATAGAATGCAAGCTCTTTATGAGTTAGCAATGTGGGGTAGCAACCAAAAAAACTAATGCAATTAACCTACATTTTCATGGTCCCTCTGTAATATGACCTGGTTGGATGACATCTGGAGTATTGTATTCAATTCTGGCTCCCATAGGACATTTAAGAAGCTGGCAAGCATCTAGAGAAGGACAACAGTTCATGACTTATAAGAATGCATTTCAGGGGGCAGCTAGGTGGCGCAGTGGATAGAGCACTGGCCCTGGAGTCAGGAGTACCTGAGTTCAAATCCAGCCTCAGACACTTAATACTTACTAGCTGTGTGACCCTGAGCAAGTCACTTAACCCCAATTGCCTCACTAAAAAAAAAAAAAAAAAAAAAAAAAAAAAAAAAAAAGAATGTATTTCAGGGGAAATGGAGATGATTAGTCTGGGAAAGTGAAGACATGATGATTATCTTTTGTTTCAGTTATGTACAGCTCTTTGTAACCTCATTTAGGGTTTTCTTGGCAAAGATACTGGAGCAGTTTGCCATTTCCTTCTCCAGCTCACTTTATAGCTGAGGAACTGAGGCAAACAGGGTGAAGTGACCAAGGTCACATAGCTGATGAGTGTCTGAGGCCATATTTGAACTTGGGGAATTCAGATGAAGACAGGATAGTTGTGTACAAGTATTTGTAAAGCTTTCATGTGGAAGGGAATATTAGATTGTTTCCTTTTGTCCCCAGAGTACAGAACCAGGAGCCATGGATAAAAGTTTCAAAGAGTCACATTTGGGTTTGACATCAGGAAAATTTTCTCAGGATTTAGAGCTGCCCCAGAATAGAATGGGCTGTTCAAGAGTTAGTGGATTTCTCTTTGAAGGGTTATGTTTTAATGGCAATAGTTGGATGTATTTTGAATTAGATGACTGCTGAATTCCCTTCCAACTCTAAAGTTTTATGATGTGATGAAATAAACAATTTTGAGTAATCAAAAAAAAATTTGCATGAACAAAATCACTTTAGCAAGAATAAGAAACTACCACATGAAATTTTTTCATTAAGTTAATATTTTAGCTATAATGGAATTGACATATATAAGATCAATATGCATCCCCAATACATGAGTTCCCTCAAGGATATATGAAAATTTTTTAAAGAAAAATTACAAATATGAAAAAATCTTCCAAATCTCAAATGTTAGGGCAAAATTCAGTGTGGGGAGAGTTAATTGGGTGGTTTGCCAAAATATTGGGGTTCAGAAAATAATGGGGGACCTCTAGGTCCAGAGTTTCCCCTTCTCCAACCTGCCTCTTTTTCAGTTATGTCTCCCAGACTAATAAGAAAAGAAATTAACAGCCTCTTTTTCACAAACAAATCAGGTTTTATTAATGGTAACAAAATTTACAACACAAGTGGAGTTAATAAAGCTAGATACCTTAAATAAGCTCTGCTTCCTCAGCTACTCCAAAAACTAACTCAAACCCTAAACTTGTTTCCAGATCAGCTGGCCTAATAACCTGGAATCTGCAGTTCTAAGGAGAATCAGCTTTGCAGTCTCTCCTGGTTAGGTCGGAAGATCAAAACACCAGCTGCTCTCTCTTTCTCTCTCAACCTTCCTTTACCACGTCCCTCTCTGAGTCCTCTCTCCCCCTGCCTCTCTCACAGGCAGGGCGGTTCTTAGTCATGCTGAGTATCCAATTGGTTCAACATACCCCCTGGGCTGTCTCCATTATAATTTGGCCGGGCCCATGTGGGCGTGGGGGATCTCCTAGATGGGGGTTAGGTACTTTAGTTTGATACTTTGACTCAATAAATGTTCTTTGTGTTGTTTGTTCTATAATTTCTTAAAGTACACACCCATCTTCTATTAGGCTTTTAAAGCTTGCATCTTTTCAGTTTGACCATGGTGAAGGAAAGATGGGGTTATAAAAACTCCAAATCACAATTAATTCCTTAGACAAATAACATAGCAATATGAAAATACAGATCAACACAATTCATAAGTTTCACTGTACACCCATCAAATTGACAAAGTGAACAAAAGATGTTGGAGAAGATGTAGGAAGACAGACATTACTATACTGTTGGTGGAATTGTAAACTGATCAACCATTCTAGAAAATAGTTTGTAATTATTTCATACCCTAGAGCCAGCAATCCCTTTCTACTGTACAAATACCTCAGGGAGGTTAGAAATGAAAGATATGTATGAGAGAATATACTTTATATACCAGAATTTTTATAACTGCAGAAAAGAAATTGTCCATCACCTGGAGAATTACTAAAGACATTATGGTATATGAATATAACAGCACATAATATGCATAAATACCAATGTTAGGTTTATATATCAAAGACATCCACCCCAAAAGAAAAAAGATCTATTTGTACAAAAATAGTTATAGCAGCTCTTTTTGTGGTGGCTACTCAAAGGAATGCCCATCAAATGGAGAATGGCTAAACAAGCTGTGGTATATAATTATGATGGAATATTATTGTGCTATAAGAAATGACAAGCAGGATGATTTCAGAAAGGCCTCAAAAGACTTGTATGAGCTGATGTATAGTGAAATGAGCAGAACCAAGATAATGTGCACAGTGACAGTAATATTGTTCAAAGAAGAACTGTGAATGACTTAACTATTCTCACCAATACAATGATCCAAGACAATCCCAAAGGAGTAATGATAAAGCATACCATCCACCTCCTAAGAAAGAACGGATATTGATTGAACACAGACTGAAGCATGCTATTTTTCATTTTCTTTCATTTTTTCTTTTATTCAAGTTTTCTTATACAAAATGACTAATATGGTAATGTTTTACATAATTGCACATGTATAACCTGAATCTGATTGCTTACTGCTTTAGGGAGAGAGGAGAGGAGGGAGGGAAGAAGGGATAAAACTTGGAACTCAAAACTTTAAATAAAAATGTTTATATTATTTTTTTAAAAAAATGCACACAACAGTACCCTAAGAAGTCAAGAATGTTAAGAATTCTGAGAAACCTGGATAAATGTATGAATGGATGCAAAGTAAAATAAATAGAAACAGAAGAATAATACACATACTATAATGTGAAAGAAAACACCCCTAAAAGGCAGTTAAATGCTGTTGAATGATAATAACTAATTTTGGCCTCACAAAGAGGGGTTGAGTTATAGAATGTGGCATACTGTCAGACAAAATTGCTGTGTTGATTGGTTTTGATTAAGTGATAGAAGACTTGTGGTTAATGGTAGAATGTGGGCACATATCAGGAAAGAACTATGAAATTAAAGTAAAAAAAGATGGAATAACTTAAGTTTTACCATATTTACTATTTTAGGCTTGTTCAATATAGGAAAAGAAACTTGTTAGCAATGATACATTGTTTTTAACCTTGTTATAAAAAGGAAGAATGTTGAGCTTTTATATCATGTTGAAAACACAATACAAATGCCAAGTCTAGGTATTCCATATAATACAAGTTCTATAACCAGTTTAAAAAAAAACAAAAACTTTTGCTGTTTCCATTGCCTCCCTAATGCATTGCTGTTAGCCACTCAAGCTTCCTGACTATTCACATAAGAATGTTAGCCCTGGGGCAGCTAGGTGGTGCAGTGGATAAAGCACCGGCCCTGGATTCAGGAGTATCTGAGTTCAAATCTGGCCTCAGACACTTGACACTTACTAGTTGTGTGACCTGGGCAAGTCACTTAACTCCCATTGCCCCGCAAAAAAAAAAAAAAAAAAATGTTAGCCCAGAATCTTCACATTCAGGTTATATACTAGAAATATGCATAAGTAATTTAAACAATATACATATGTAAATGCATAAGCTTTCAAATATCCAGACTTTCTTGAGTCTGAAGTAGCATTTATTTGCCAAATGAGTAAAAATATATTCTCTAAAACAAAGTCAGAAAATGAAGTCATTGGTAAGGATCTAAAAGTTATTCTTAGATACATGTGGATATTTAGAATGAAGGGAACAAGTAGAACCTAAAATCATGTCATTTACTACACAAAATAGGATCATTTCCATTTTTAAAATGGTGAAAAAGTTAGACAAAGTATTCCTAGATCTAGAGAATCTAGATCTTCCATAACTCTTCATTTTACAAATGAGAAAACATGCTTAAGGAGGTTAAGTGACATACCTCAGGTTACACGGGTAGCAAGTGGAGGAGCCAAGATTCAAACGTAGGTCTTCTGACTTAAAAAATGGCACTCATTATATGAGGCTCTCTTTTGGTTTTCCTTCATTCGACTTTTACTTTATTTTAACACTTTTTTGGGGGGGGGGGCAGGGCAATGAGGGTGAAGTGACTTGCCCAGGGTCACACAGCTAGTAAGTGTCAAGTCTCTGAGGCCAGCTTTGAACTCAGGTCTTCCTGAATCCAGGGCCAGTGCTTTATCCACTGTGGCACCTAGCTGCCCCCTATTTTTTTTTTTTTACCACTTTTAAGATACGTTTAATATACATGGTTAAGAGGCACTCTTGCATTGGTGATAGAGAGCCTGCCTTCAAGTCAGGTAGACTTGGATTTAAGTCCTGCCTGGTTCATACTGCCTTTTGTAACCCTGGGCAAGTCAGCTAACCTCAGAATTTTAGGCAACTCTCAGGTCTGTAAGTTTCAGAGGAAGTGCCATCCTACATTGATGGAGTTTCCTTATCTGGGAGTTCCATGTATCAGTGGAATCACAGATCTCATTACTATCTTTATGCCTACAAGATAGAAAAAACTTTACAGCATAAAGAAATGTGAGGACATAATTTACTAGACATTGGTGGGTTTTTTTATTTTTATTTTTTTGTCTTTTAGAGTCCAGAAAGCATCTCAAGTTGACTTAATACTGTTATAATACCATCATTGATGTTAAGAACCTGGTTGACTACAATACAAAAGTGATTCTCAAAGGATGTGCTTCAAGTTTTGGTCAAGCTGCTGCATTACTTGTGGATGTTCCATCTTTCCCCCCGGGGCAATGAGGGTTAAGTGATTTGCCCAGGGTCACACAGCTATTAAGTGTCAAATGTCTGAGGCTGGATTTGAACTCAGGTCCTCTTGAATCCAGGGCTGGTACTTTCTCCACTGTGCCACCTAGATGTCCCCTTCCATTTTGTTTTTAATCAGAATTGTGATTTCATCACTGTGGGGATCACCTCCTTTTCTGCAATGTAGAGTTTTAGAGACATTCTACTCTAATCTTCATCATACTGGCCTCCTCTAGATGAGTTAGTTTTTTTTCAGTGTCCCTCTTACAGTAGTGTAGTGCATAGAACTGAACAATATATTTTAGAATAGTTCAGGATATTCTTGAATTAATACTTTTTTTTAGTAATATGGATATAGTAATCTATTAATGCAGCCTAAGATCAGTCTATGTTTGGAGGGAACCTTGGATCACTATTCCTCATATGTTCACTCATATCTAGCTTGTGGTCCACAAAAAAATCTCAGTTTGGATATGCCAGAAACATCTCTGAGTTAACCTTTCCAGGGTCACACCACAGCCATTATGTGTCACAGGCAGGACTGGAACCCAGATGTTCTTGAGTCTGAGGCCATTTCCTATCTACCATGCCATTATCCATTGATTGTTGTCTGACACTCAGGGTAGGAGTGGTAGGTATAGTATTAGATTTATTAACAGTGCTTCACTTGTCCTCTAAATAGCTAGGCAAAATGTTTGAGAATCACTTAACTACCAAACCAATCTGGACTAAATGGACCAAAAGACTATTTCATGCATAGTTAGGAGACATAAGGATTATACTTTGGTATTTTAAGTCTTTATGATTTTATTGTTGTGGCTATTTTTCCACAGACATAGATCACAACCTCCAATTCAAAGAGATAGTTTTGGGGGTTGCTGTGGCCCAACAATTCATTATCTTGTGACCGATGTGGTAATGATCTTATGTAAACTTACCCAGATTGATCTGAGGATAACAGACATATGGTCTCAGTAGTACCATATGTAAAAAGCCTTTCCATCTGTAGAATTTGTAAAAGTCTCTGTAGGAGTCGTCTGCAAAAACTTAGCATCATTCCATTCCAGAACAAGGAATAAAAATAGGACTTTGGTAGTTGGTGGAAGCTATAAAAAAGATATCAGAACAGTTATTACCACCAAATAAAACACTGGTGTATTATTTAAGCATTGTTTGGCCTAAATGACAAATGGCAAAAGGTTTACAGAATTTGAAATAAACCCTTCACCTGAGGTGTCAGACCCATCAAATGTCTTGGGCCTGAGTAGAGAGGTTACTGAAATATAACCCAGTTGGGATCCAAATAGAACTTTAAGAAAATCATAATGTGAACAAGAGAAAAGAGAACTATAGATGAGGGTAAAGAATTCCAGCCATATATCTGAAATGTTCTGGCTAAGTTTTGTAACTGTCCAGTATCCCACAGGGAATTATCAGATGTAGAAAGGCAGCAAAAGTTATAAAAGGACTGGGAATAGGGAAAGTCCAGAAATGGTTCCATTGCTAAATGAGTTGAAGTTAAAAAGGATTTATGCTCAGGCTCAGAAACAAAGTTTTTCTTCATGCACATAGTTTAATGGATTTGAGGGTTACACATATGCATCTTGTAAACTCTAGGGGAAGAAAAAGATAGTAAAATTAGAGTTTCATAGCTGTGCCATAAGCACAAAACATGTAATACATAGAGTTTTGAGTAATTTGCCTTGAATGTGGGGGCCTTCAAATTCTTACAAGTTTGATTCTGTAAGTTTGGGGCTTTGATTTAGATTCTTCATGTGCCCTTTTCTAAAGCTCCTGGCTAGACGTTGTTTATAACAATATCATACCACTGTAAGGGGCTAAAATTCTAGCTAGTCTGTCTAAAACATCCAATGAGTGGTCGCCAATAAATTAGAAGCTTTAGCAAGAGTTTAGACTTTTAAGCATTTATTAAGGAGAATAAGAATTTGGTGGAGAGAGAAAGGCCTAGATTCATCTCTTTATCAAAGGGAGAGCACATTTTTAGCTCTACTCTCCACCAGAGTCCTCACGAAAGAGAGTGAGAGAGCCAGCCTCGCCCCCTCTTCCTCCCACAAGCCTGTCACTTCCTGACACCAAAGAAAAGCCACATGTTTTGCCCTCAGGCGCCTTCTCCTCATGGCAGAACTTTCCTACAGTAAGTCTCCAACAGGTGGCATCATTCCAATCATTACACCACTAAATCCCATCTGGGAAATCCATTTGCATCAGGAATACTTATAGTCAGACTCCAGTTACTTTATTAGACTTAGTTACAAACACCCTGTTTACTATAGTTTGTGACTAACTGCAAGGACTATTGGGGGGGGGGAGTTATTCATATAGGTTCCATAGAATGACTAGGGAAGTCAGTAATAAAGTTCTAGATGTCCTATGAAAAAGATCGTTTAAAAACAGAATGGGCCTTTATTATAGTGTCCTTTATATTTGAATGCTAGTTTGATTATAGAGATATTTTAAAAGATTACTTCCATAACCTATGGCTAAGTAACCAGGACTTGTTGCCTTAAATAGAACCAGTTCAATCAAGGGGTCTTCCCCAAAGTAATCACTCTTTTGGGGGGGCTTATTTTGCTACTTCCCAGAAATTTCTCTAGGAAATCTCAGGATACAGCCCATTTCTAGGTCTCTACAGATGTGTACAAAAGCATCTTCAGATCTTATACAAGCACTCATGGTAACAATGCATATCAGGCACAGAACAGCCTTCATTTCACCCCTCAGAAAACAGATAAATGATTCACAATAGTCCATAAAAAAATCAATAAAATTCTCTCTCTGGTGAATCTGTGAATTCTCACCCTCCTCCAGGGAACATATATAGTTCTCCAGACTCCTGGTATCACTTGTGATTTGGAACTTCCTCAGAAAGGAAAAACATTTGGGGTTACTACAGAGGCAACCCCTCCAACATTCCATTTTGTTCCATTTTCACCCCAGAGACCCCATACAGACCTTTAACCTTATGGAACTATCCTTAGAGTTTGAATTCTCAAGAAGTATACTGGGACAACCCTATAACATTCCAGAGATGTCTACTTTTGCCCTAGGAACCCATGTAGGCATACACATTCATGGTACCTCCCTGAGTGCTTGACCTCCCCTAGATAGAAACTGAATGTAGGATTACTAGAAAGGCAACATCTTCCTCTCAGGGTTAACATCTGAATATCTCATGATATCAGTTGAGGGCAAATTTCAGGTCTGTAACCTATGTATTTTGTGGCTTTGGTAAGCCCTTAGTTTTAGGAGCTATGTGTGCAATGCTTTTTCTCCCTAAGAGATGCATCTTCCCTGAAACTCGCCTTCTTTCTCTAGCAAGCTAGATTTCAGAATTGGAGGTTCAGGAACTCTCATTTGCATGGGGAAGAGCACACACAACTCCTATGTGGTTCAGTCGGAAGGAAGAGCTAGCTATAAGTAGCTCATGGAGGTGGGAGGAGGCCACGTACTTAGATAGGATTCCCCTCCCCCACACTGTCTGGGACCTAGAGCTATTCTTCTCTAGTCTGTGTTTAGCTTTCTCATGATTTAAGTCATGGGCCAACTTTGCAACTGCCTCCTTTTTTTCTAGACCCAGTACAAAGTGGTGGTACAAACTTAGAATCTACCTCCTCCAACAACTCACTTCATAAAAGCACCACAGTTTATTCATGCTTTGTCTATTCAGCTACTGAATTCACAAATATGAATACTTAAAACATTTTTTGCTCTCAATGCAAAAAAAAATTAACTTAAGGGTGTTAGTTATAGGCAGTTCCTGACTTGCATTAGAGTTAGGATTTAATTTTGGTGGGTTTTTTTTGGGGGGTGGTGGTGGTAGGGCAATGGGGGTTAAGTGACTTGCCCAGGGTCACACAGCTAGTAAGTGTTAAGTGTCTGAGGTCATATTTGAACTCAGGTCCTCCTGACTCCAGGGCTGGTGCTCTATCCACTGCGCCATCTAGCTGCCCCTTAGAGTTGGGATTTAAAACTTCATTTGTAATCACTTCCATATAACACAATTCTTTCACAGAATTATTAAATTTAATAGATTTATTAAGTAACTTCTTGGTACCAGGTGCTAAAGGACTCAGATAAGAAAAAGGATATGACCATTACCCTCAGAGAGCTTATTTGCTAGAAACAGTGCTTTAGAGGACAGTTGCCTAAACAATCCACAAGCTCAACCCACAGTGTTGCTGAATGGAGAGGCAGTGTGGTATAGCAATTGAATGTTGGGCTTGCAGTCAGGAAAACCTAGGTTCATATACTGCCTCTGATACTTGATAGTTATGTAACCTTTGATGAGTCTCTCAGCCCATCTGAACCTCATTTACAGGTGGGCTGTGATCTGTGTGCAGGAGGGGAAGGAATTCCCACATTCTTAGTGTATTGATGTAGCTGAACTATAATACTAGGTATCTATTGTTGGACACATAGTTGGTGCCAAGAGAAGGGTGAGGATAGAAGCTCTGATGTTGGCAGTTAAGAAAGTTGTACTGTGCAAAGGATACTGAAGCAGCACCCTGTATGTTTCCAGTGGGAGAGGTCTCTAATATTATGAAGTAGTAAATGGATGTTCATATGTAGGGATTCTTCAAGTGGAGCATTCCTAAATTGGTGACTAGTTATGATTACATTGCTTGTCCTTGTTTGGAAGTTATGATATTTTATTTTGAGAACATGGTTGTTATTGACCAGAATTAAATACATTTGACTAATGTGGTTGAATCTCAATTTCCCCCCCAATGACAGAATGTATACATAAAATCAGCAACCATAGGGGCAGCTAGATGGCGCAGTGGATAGAGCACCGGCCCTGGAGTCAGGAGTACCTGAGTTCAAATCCGGCCTCAGACACTTAACACTTACTAGCTGTGTGACCCTGGGCAAGTCACTTAACCCCAATTGCCTCACTAAAAAAAAAAAAAAATCAGCAACCATAAAGAGAAACTGAATAAAATGTTTTAGCATTTCTACAGGGAATAAATCCAATTTCTACCTTTTCCTCTATTTTGTCTTTAGCTAATGATGGAATGGCATGGAAAAGCACTCTGGGAACACATAAAAAGCAAGGCAGTCCCTGCTTGTGAGGACTTCACACCCTGATTGGGTGAGACAACAAATAAAAAGGGATTCAGTTAAATGGTGTATGGAATGGCCAGGTGGTACTTAGGGTTCAGCAAGCAAAGTAGTAGACCTCAAGGCAAAGATCTTGGGGAGTAATGGATGACAGGGCAGCAAAGACTGTTGGAAAGAGGGCAGTGCATCCAAGGTTCAGAGGGGAGTGAAGTTTAGGATTGTTTCTGGCAGGATGGGGTGGGGTTTGAATCCAGGTGTGAATAAACAACAAGTTCCAGGGGAATCATATCTCTAGGTAATCAGAAGCATTCAGACAAGGGATAGTGAACTAAATTTAAGTCAAAGCTAAAATTACAAATGTGAAACTAGGTGGCACAGTGGATAGAGCACCTGGCCTAAAATCAGGAAGACTTATCTTCTTGAGTTCAAATCTGGCCTCAGATGTGTGACCCTGGGTAAGTCACTTAGACCTGTTTGCCTCAGTATCCTCATTTATAAAATGAGCTGGAGAAGGAAAAGGCCGACCCCTCCATTATCTTTATCAAGAAAACCCCAAATAGGGTCACAAAAGAGTCAGGCATGACTAAAGTGACTGAACAACAATAACATTACAAACATGTTCTAATCTTATTTAGGAAAAGCCAGATCTTTTCATATAAAAGGGCTCTGTAAAAAAATTTTTTTGTGTGTAAAAGATCAGCCTGTTTCTTTAGAGATTTTTTTTTACTTTTCTCACAAAAGCTAGCGGCTTCTTCTGAAGGCAGCGCTCCCATTGGCGCTCTATGGAGGTTTCATAACCAGCAACTTTCTTGGGTGGGAAGAGACCTGGGGAGCAAACAGTCATATATAACCATGGCATATAATTTAGAAGTTTATAAATCAAATTGAAGTATTAAATCAGATAATTCAAATCAAATTTTATTTTATTAAATTTAGCCCAATGCCCTAGCTTGTCACAAGACTCTGTGCTTTCAGCAATGATGTTAGTTGGGGAGCAGGATAGCTTTAGGCATGATAGCCTAGTCCTTTACCACTTACATTTTTTCGGATAATGCATATTTATATTTTATTATGATGAGTCAATACCCATGTACAGGTAATTCTTATTTTGTTAAAAATTTACATATATGTTTTTGAAGAAATGCATGTTATTCTCAAATTGTGGGTTGTTGACCCAACCTGCTCCCTCCTAAATCCCCAAGTTCCTAGTGTCCCCATAGAAGATATACAAGACCAGCCCTCTTAACAGTTGCCAGAAAACTGCTCTTAGAACTTTGGCCGGCACTTGAATATGGTAAACCTTTAGAGATTAAAAATAAAAGCCTGTTGCCCACAAACAGGTACACACAAAACTGATAGTATAGCTTTCCCTTTAATTAGTGGTCCACTTTCTAATGGACTATTTCATGTCCTCTTGAGGGGGTAGGGATGGGAGGAATGAATACCTGAGTTGTTTTGCATATGATTTCCTATTTCTAGTAAAAATGATTTGCCTGCTTATCTGCCTACCTCACCATCATCACAATCCTTCATTTCCTCTTGCTAGAATTGTGTAACCATCTTTTGACTAAGTTTCATCCAGATCCTGAAATCACTCCTGTATTGAAACTAAGGAGATAAGGATCCATAAATTCATTGCTCAGGCAGTTTAGCTTCACATTACCTCCACTACTGTTTTCATTCTGACATTCTGTGCTGATTCTGACAAGTGTGATCTTTACTTGCCCATTGTAACTGATCCAGTCTCCTGTCTTGTATGCTAATATTTGGACCTTTTATTATTCTAACTTAGAAACCCCATGGGGAGAGGGAGGCAAGTTTATAATTTGAGAAAATTTTAAAAACTAACTCTGTTAATTCAGAAATTCTTTTGCCTTTAGCACTGAAAGTTCATAAAACTTATCATGTTTATCTCCTTATTTCTGGCCAATGGAATAATTCTCAGGGAAAGATTCGTGTAAAATATAACAGATAGTTTGTAAATTTGTTCATTAACATATCTATGATTAATCGGAATCTAGATTTCAGGTAATGTTTGAGAGTTGATGAAAGTCATTATATAGTAAAAAATTTGTTAAGGAAGAAGTTAGTGAAAATTACAATGATAGAGGGATTGAGTTTTGATGAGATTCTAACTAATTTTTTACCATTGGTCCTTATTTCAAGGGCATATGACATGTACACTGTATTTCATATTCTTTGTCTTGTGTGGGTTTCTTAATGTGCGTGTGTAATGTTAAATTGGGGTCTCAGACATTGAATAATTTATACACTTGCATTCATATTATATTCTTGAGCAACTCTTTATTTTTCCTGGAACCAGCATGGTTCTTTTCTTTCTTCTTGTTCCTTACTGGTACCTCTTATCTTAGAAAGAATAATTTTATGTTGATTTCTTCTCTTTCATGTATGGAGAAGAACTTGAAGGAATGAGTCACTGCCTCTATCTCTTTGTCTATGTCTCTGTCTTTGTCTCTCTCAATTTTCTGCCTAACCAGAATCTACAAAGCACCTGTCTTCTTGTGGGTCTTTCACTGCAAATTGTTGCCTTTTCTGTTTCCACTGTCCTATCTTTATGCATGTGTAATCTCTTCATTGAACCTTGGCCTTGTTTATTTCTCTCTGTATCTTTATCTTATTTTCATTTCTCACATATCTAGAGCTGGAAGGAACCTTAAGAGGCCATGTAATCCAAGCTAACTTTACAAATGTGGAAACAGCAGCCCAGGCATATTGATTTGTGTGTGTGGGGGGGGGGCAATGAGGGTTAAGTGACTTGCCCAGGATCATACAGCTAGTAAGTATCAAGTGTCTGAGACTGGATTTGAACTCAGGTCCTCCTGAATCCAGGGCCAGTGCTCTATCCACTGTGCCACCTAGCTGCCCCAGGCATGTTAAATTAATAGCAGAAGGTCACATAGGTAATATGTTTGAGTGAGATTTGAACTCAGATCTTCTGACTCCAGAGTATGCACTCTCTCCTCACTGTCATGATGCCTTACTATATACTGTGTATAATTTACCATTAAAAGTTGTTTAAAATCCTCATGCAAAGTACTTACCTAATAGAGCTAACTTTCATTTGATTTTATCTCTTAAGGTTCAGTCCTTGTGCAAGTCTCCTATGGAAAGGCTTTCCTAATCCTCCTGCTTGTTAGTGTTTTTTCTTTTCACAAATAGG
Source organism: Dromiciops gliroides (assembly GCF_019393635.1). Lineage (NCBI taxonomy): Eukaryota > Metazoa > Chordata > Mammalia > Microbiotheria > Microbiotheriidae > Dromiciops > Dromiciops gliroides. Next base: position 441,569,001 of record NC_057863.1, on the reverse strand, counting down.
CATGCATGGACTTAATTTGTTTACCTTATCTTCCCTCCAAAAAAATGGAAGCTTCTTGGATGCAGAGAGTTTTGTGTTTTGTCTTTATCTGGTATTTAGCATTTTCTTGGGGCCCCTAGGTATGGAGCAGTGGATACAGTGCTGGGTCTGGAGTCAGGAAGACTCATCTTCCTGAGTTCAAATCCTGTCTCAGACAAGTTACTTAATTCTGCCTCAGGTTCCTCATCTGTTAAATGAGCTGGGACAGGAAATGAAAAACCAATCCAGTATCTTTGCCAAGAAAACCCAAAATGGGGTCATAAAGAGTTGGACATAACAGCAACAACAACTTCTTTTGAATAGCAGGCACTAAGTGAAAATATGATTAGATTTGATTGAAAGTAGAGACTTGGAATGTTTAAATTATATTAAAACTAGAAAGTGAACAGTCCTGTCATTGGTGACTTTGGTACATCTACTCCTTGTAAAAGTGTAGATGAAACAGGCAATCCCTAAGATTTTAAGGTATTATTTATTAGTGGTAGTTATTGGTGGTACCTGTGACTTGTAGACTAAATGAACTGAGAATTTTGGTTTGATCAACCATATTTCTCCATGGTCAGAATGTCTTCCTCAGCATCTGAGTATCCCTAAGTGGACTCATGCCTACTAGACTACCACTACAATATCTAATAATAACTTCCTTCCCATCTATGAGTAACTTTTTGATACTTGACATCTGTAGCTATATCAGACTCATGAACACAATTTCCTTTGTTTTTCCTTAACAGGGTCAAGAGAGTCCCATTTTATTTACACCTGATTTTTTAGAATAGAAAAAAGAAATTCTAATTAGAAGAACCAAAGCTTAGAAAAAAATGTAGGAATTCCAGTCTTTAAGATCTTAATTTCTGCTTTGAGAAATTAGCAACAGGGGAATATGGAAAAAAGCCTCATAGTCTTGCAGCATTACTTGTTTAAAAATTATAAAAGTATTTTATTATTTTTCAGTTACATGGAGAGATAGTTTTCACATTTGTTTTTATAAGATTTCATTTCAAATTTTTCTCCCTCCCCTCCAAGACAACAAATAATCTGATATAGGTTATATATATACAATAACATTAAACATATTTCTGCATTAGTCATGTTATAAGAGAAGAATCAGAGCAAAAAGGAAAAACCTCAAAAAAGAAAAACAACACCACCAAAAACAAATAAACAAAATAGTATGGCTCAATCTACATCCATATTCCAAAGTTCTTTTTTTTCTGGATTTGGAGAGCATTTTCCATCATGAGCCCTTTGGAACTATATTGCACCATTGTATTGCTGAGAAGAATCAAGTCTATCACATTTGATCAACACATAATGTTGATGATACTGTGTACAATGTTATCCTGGTTCTCCTCATCTTGCTCATCATCAGTTCATGCAAATCCTTCCAGGTTTTTCTGAACTCCTCTTGCTCATCATTTCTTACAGCACAATAGAATTCCATTACATTCATATACCACAACTTGTTCAGCCACTCCCCAATTGATGGGCAGCCCCTCAATTTCCAATTCCTTGCCACCACAATAAGAGCAGCTATAAATATTTTTGTACATGTGGGTCCTTTTCCCCTTTATTTATGATTTCTTTGAGAAAAAGACCCAATAGTGGTATTTCTTGGTCAAAGGGTATGCACAGCTTTATAGCCCTTTGGGCATAATTCCAAATTGCTCTCCAGAATGGTTGGATCAGTTCACAGTTCCACCAAAAATGCATTTGTGTTCTAATTTGCGGCATTACTTTTGATGATTTGCATGTATACAGTATGGCTATTTATAGGTCTGGCTTGGAAAATATAGATTTAGCTGTTAAAGACAACTGAATAATATTTGAAAAGGGTGAAGAAAGTAAAGAAAGTAAATAATCCTAATGTTACCAAGATCAGAAAACATTAGAATCATGTCATGCTGAAGAAATGACCTTGCATATAATAGAAAAAATTACACATGTGTGTCTATACATACGATATATTTATATAAAAATAAGACAGTTCCTTTATCAGGCTGGCTGTTGGCCTGATGATAATTTTTTATAGCTAAGTATTTTATTATTTTCCAGTTACATATAAGGATAGTTTTCAACATTTGTTTTTTTTGTTTTGTTTTGTTTTTTTGTTTTTTGCTGAGGCAATTGGGGTTAAGTGACTTGCCTAGTAAGTGTTAAGTGTCTGAGGCTGGCTTTGAACTCAGGTCCTCCTGACTCCAGGGCCAGTGCTCTATCCACTGCGCCACCTAGCTGCCCCAACATTTGTTTTAATAGGATTTTTAGTTCCAAATTTTTCTCCCTCCCTCCTTCCCAAGACAGAAAGGAATCTAATATAGGTTATATACATGCAATCACATTAAACATATTTCTGCATTAGTCATATTGTGAAATAAGAGTCAGAACTCTAGGGAAAAACATCAAAAAAGAAGGAAAAAAAGCCAAAAAGTAGAAACAGTATGGTTCAGTCTGTATTCATAAACTACAGTTCTTTTTCTGGATGTTGAGAACATTTTCTAATATGAAGTTCTTTAAAATAGTTTTGGACCATTGCATTGCTAAAAAGAGCCAAGTCTATCACCATTGTTCATCACACAATGTTGCTGTTACTGTGTACAATGTTCTCCTTGTTCTGCTTCTCTCAGGCAGCATCAGTTCATGTAAGTCCTTCCAGGTTTCTCTGAAATCCTCCTGCTCATCATTATTTTTCACATGGATTTTTTAAAAAAACTTTGTGTTTTAAATTTTCTTCTTCCCTTCCTCCCTATGAAATTCAGCAATTCAATATAAGTCATACATGTGCAGTTATATAAAACATCTTCTCATTAGTCAGGTTGTGAAAGAAAATAGACAAAATACCTTTAGAAAGAGGAGCTAACAAATAAAATTAGACTTCAATCTGTATTCAGATACCATCAGTTCTTTTTCTGTTGATGGTTTGCATTTTTCATACATCCTTCTGATAGCATTCTGCTCCTCATTTCTTTCACAGTTACTATTGCTAACTGTATTACCCTCCATCTTATTCCCTCCCCTTGACATTTACTCTATTTTCTATCTTCCTTCACCCTATCCCTCCTCAAAAGTGTTTTGATTTTTACTGCCCCCTGCCCCAATCTGCCCTCCCTTCCTTCACCTCTCCCCTCCTTTTCCCCTTCCCCTCCCACTTTCCCTCAGGGCCCAATATATTACTATACCCACTTGAGTGTGTATGTTATTCCCTCTTTGAGCCAATTCTGATGAAAGTAAAGTTCATTCACTCCCCCACTCCTTACCCATATCCCCTTCTACTCCATAAGATTTTTCTTGTTTCTTTTATGTGACCTACTTTTCCCTAGTCCACCTCTCCCTTTTCACTTCTTCCAGTGCATTCCTCTTACCCCATAACTTTATTTTGAAGATGTCATCATGGGTCAACTAGGTGACGCAGTGGACAAAGCACCAGCCCTGGACCCAGGAGGCCCCAAACCCATATCTGGCCCCAGACATAAACCACCCCACGCTGCCTGCCCCACAAAAAGCAAGGATAAACAAAAAACAAATGCTTTGCAGATATCATCCCTTCATATTCAATTCACACCTGTGCCCTCTGTCTAAGTATATTCCTTTCAGCTGCCCTAATACTGAGAAAAATCTCATGAGTTAGAAATATCTTCCCATGTAGAAATGTAAACAGTTTAATCTTTTAATATCCCATATGATTTCTTTTTCCTGTTTACCTTTTCATGTTTCTCTAGGGTCTTATATTTGAAAGTCAAATTTTCTATTCAGTTCAGGTCTTTTCATCATGAATGCCTGAAAGTCCTCTTTTTCATTGAAGTCCCATTTTCCCCCTGAAAGATTATACTCAGTTTGGCTTGGTAGGTGATTCTTGGCTTAGTCCCAGTTCCTTTGCCCTCTGGAATATCATATTCCATGCCCTCTGATCCTTTAATGTAGATGATGCTAGATTTTGTGTTATCCATACTATAGCTCCACAGTATTTGAATTCCTTTTTTTTTTTTCTAGCTGCTTGCGATATTTTCTCCTTGACCTGGGATCTCTGGAATTTGGCTATAATATTCCTGGAAGCTTTCCTTTTGGGATCTCTTTCAGGAGGTGATTGGTGCATTCTTTCAATTTCTGTTTTACCTTCTTCTAGAATATCAGGGAAATTTTCCCTTACAATTTCTTGGAAGATGATTTTGTTCATGGTTTTAAGGTAGTCCAATGATTTTCAAATTATTATGTCCTGGATCTATTTTCCAGGTCAGCTGTTTTTCTAAGGAGATATTTCATATTGCCTACTATTTTTTTATTCAATTGGATTTGCTTTACTGTGTCTTGGTTTCTCATAAAGTCACTAACTTCCATTTGTTCAATCCTGATGCTTTTTTTTGCAGGGCAATGAGGGTTAAGTGACTTTCCCAGGGTCACACAGCTAGTAAGTGTCAAGTGTCTGAGGTCAGATATGAACTCAGGTATTCCTGAATCCAGGGCTGTTGCTTTCTCCACTGCACCACCTAGGTGCCCCTCAATCCTGATTCTTAGGCAATTGTTTTCTTCAAAGAGCTTTTGTATCTCCTTTCCCATTTGGCTTTTCAAGATGTTGACTTTTTTCTCATGACTCTCCTGCATTGCTCTCATTTCTCTTTCTATTCTTTCCTCTACCTCTCTAAATCTTCCTTCTATCTCTCCTACTTTCTCTTCAGAGTCCCTTTTGAGTGCTTCCGTGGCCTGAGACCAATTCATACTTTTTCTTGGAAGCTTTGGATGTTGGAGCGTTGACTTTGTTATTATCTTCTTCTGAGGGTGTATTCTGGCCTCCCCCCTCCCCCAAAGAAGCTGTCTATTGCCTGATGTTTTCTTTGCCTACTCATCTCAACCCTGAAGCAAATGTCTGATTGAAATCTGATTCTCTATCATTGGAAGCTTGGTGTGTCTGTGCTCCTCCCCCACTGGGATGCCACCACTCAATTTGGTCCACTGGTTCAGAACCAGGGTGTTTTGCCCCAACTCCAGCAGTGACTGCAGTCACTTCATCCTCGTCAACCATCAAATTCCCTCAATGCTCAGAGAGCTGAGCCTCAGAAGAAGTCACTGGCACCAAAGACTCAGAGGTGCTGGAGGTGTGGTCTGTTCCTGGCTGGGTCCAGGCTGCATGCTGAGCTCCTCTCTCAGCCTGATCAGCAGGTGATCCCAATTGCCATCTTTGGCTGGAAAATAGTCTCACTTTCTTCTTATGTGAATTAGGCTGCTCTGGGTTTTTTCTGGAATTATTTGGGAATGAGTGGAAAGGTTTATTGAGAGCTTGTGGGACTCACAGCCTCTCCTCTGCCATCTTGGCTCCACCCCCTGTCTGATGATAATTGATGAACAAATGGCTAAATTATTTGAGGACTAAGAGTCCTACAAACATTTAAAGCACTTTGTAAATCTTTAAGTTGTCTGTCTATGTCGGCTAGATATCCATATTTTTCTTTTTCTTGCTGTATTGATTATGCTATAAATGTTTAAGCCTACAGGAATCTCTACCTGACTATTACATATCAAGTGGTCTTAAGTCGAGGAATGGTCATGCCTTCATAAGAGATAAAGGGAAAGGTGACTGCTGTACCATCTTTGATGCCAACATAAATCCACAAAACATAAGGAGCATCTCTTAGAAGCCACATAAATCACAAGAACACATAGCATTTGGGAGATAATGAAAATGTAAAATTGAAGTGATCATGTAATAATTAGAAACATTATTGGCAGCAGCATGGAAATTTAACTGTGGCTGTTGTTTGCCATCTATTGTGATTTTGTAACTCAGAAGAACCTACTTGTACTGTGAACTGAATCTAAATTACAATGAATTTTGTGATTTGTTTGCTGGAAAGCTGGTTGCAGATTAGATAATAACAGACATTTTGGAACTTGTAAAACACATGGGAGTGAGTGGCTAAAAGTTCCTACTTACTAATTTAGTGGTTTTCATTTTAAGCTCTTATATCTATTCTGTATTGCACATTTTATAATGCTGGGTTTTTAACTTTTATTTATTTCACTGATGTGTAGTATGGATTATGTTATGATGGTTCTGTGGCATTTCACATATAATGAGATGTGGGGCTGGAAGCTTCAGGAAAGGCCTGAAAGTTTTGGAATGACATAGCAAGAGTTTAATGTGTTTGAAGGATAATCCATTGATTACTATGATTAGAAACCAATGAGATATCAGCTAATATTGATGTAGAAATTTTATAGTTTAATCAATCAGCTATGTAACATATAACTTCATATCTCAAAAAGAAATAAGGCAAAGAAAAACTATGAAATTCCCAAGCAAAAACTTGACAACATTATATTACTACAAGAGACTCAGCAATTGATTGGACATGAGGGTTGAGAAAGACTCCTAAGTACCTGGAAGGACAGTAGTATCCTTGAAAGAAATAGGAAAGTTCAGATTGGGGGATGTAAGGCTTCATGATTTTTATTTGTAATTCAAAGGAAAATTCAAAATGATTCTTCCCTGTAGTAGTTCTCTACTAGCATATATTATTTAGTCAAAAATCACCAGTAGGGTTTATATCTTAGGTTTATTGCAGTAAAAAAAAATGAGCCATCATTGTACACTTGCCCTCATCAATGGAATTTGCTTTGCTAGGAGAAAGGCAGGGATTAATTCTGTTTGATTTGAGGTCTGAGTCATAGGTAGCCAACTGAATGACAGGATGTCACAGCCAGGTTGAAATTCAGCCTGTGGGCAAACTTAATGGCTATTAATGTTGTTGTTGTCACTGCTATTTACTATTTCCTACCCTCTTTTCTGGGTAAAATACAGATAAGATGTCTCAAAGATCCTGGCAAGCCTCTAATAACTCCCTCCTTTCCAACCCATCTATGTGGTAGATGGTAAAATTTCAAGGTCAGCCATAAGATGAGCCACACTTCCCCCCACTTTACTTTTCTTTCATCTTAACCCCTTCAACCAATTGTAATGTTCAAGGATCCCAAAGTATTTATTTGGGAGAAAATAGACAATGCCTGTGTTCCCACCAGTTGTTGCCCTAGAATTCTTGAGAAGAGAGAAAACTGGCATATGGTCCCTAACAAATGATGGAAATGAAACTCTAAATAGAAAGGGAAAGCTGAGAAGCCATTTTGCTCCTGCTGTCTTATGAACTAGGTCCACATATACTTTCTGCTGACAGTATACAGGATTGGTGCAGGCTAGATAGCAGCACCTCTCACACAAAGAAACACTGGGATAACCAATAACCATGTTGCTACCTTCATCAGCTATGGCCATTTTTTTTTACTCCAAATTACCTTCAAAAAAACTTTGCTATATTTTATAAGTTTTGATGGCAATCTTGCCATATAACTGTCCATTTAGAGAGCATTTTATGTGAAATGGGCAAAAATGGATGGAAGAAACTATCTCTCCATTTTCTAAAAACAAGTCTTTCAGAGCTGGGATCGTCAGTAGTTATTGGTTTATATGAAACGCGTTTCCTGCCCTAACTATACTCCCAGAAGTCAGGTAAGAGAATTACATTCCTCTCTAGGGTTCCAGATCCACATCTCCAACTCTCTATGAGAATATCTCTACCTGGATGGCATTTTAGAACTTCAGGTGAAATATGCCTCAAAATGATTTTATTATTTTTTCCAAATCTGTTCCTCCATTTGACCATTTCATTGGCCCCATCATCCATATTAGGCTGGAGATAAAATTTTCTGTGATTTGGGAGTTATCTTCCTGGAGGTAATAGTTTCAAAGTTTAGGTATGAATTATAATATTAAGGAAGAAAATATGAAGAACACAAGGATAGAATATTTGGATACCCCACCCTTAAGGGGTTGTAAAGATGAAGAGGAAGTAAACAGAAGACGTGGTTAGAGAAGAAAGAGGAGAACCAATGTCCAAAAATGGTTTGAATAATAAACGGCATAGTATTTAAAAGTTTGCTAAACATCTATATAGTCATATAATTCAAGCCTTATAACAACCCCATGAGGTAATTACTAGAGGTATTATTATCCTATTTTTATGGATGAGGAAATTGTGACTCAGAGAGATGAAATAATTTGCCAAGATCCATACGGCTAGTAAGTATCTGAGACCTAACTTAAGCCAGCTCTTCTTGCCTCAGGTCCAGCATTCTATCAGCTATGCCTCGGAAATACCCAGGTCTTAACTTTTCCCGGCCCATGGTATGCCTGCTTGATAGTTTAACCACTAACTTAAGGACTAATGAATCTAAAATATTCCAAAGAGAGAATATAATTTGACACTTAGGTTTTCCAAATACTCCTAGAAAAAGAAAATGGTTTAATTGCCTTGCTTTTCCAAACATACTATTAAATGAATAGTTCTGACCTGTCATCTCAAAGGTGTTTTTTTCTTCTTCTTTGTGGGACAATGAGGTTTAAGTGACTTACCCAGGGTCACACAGCTAGTAAGTGTTAAGTGTCTGAGGTCAGATTTGAACTCAGGTCCTCCTGAATCCAGGGCTGGTGCTTTATCCACTGTGCCACCTAACTGCCCCCCTCAAAGGGTTTTTAAAGGGGAAAATGGGTTTTTGTGTTTGTTTGATTCTTTTTTATGAATGGATTAGCTGAGTTCACAGAACACTTCCACCTAGTTTAATAAGGATGTAGCGAATTTGCTTTTTCCCACCTCCAAAGACTATGGTAAAGATTAGTGAATGTGTTTAAAAAACAGCTGGATAGAAAAGAGGACTGATGATAAAGCATGTTATCCATCTCCTGAAAGATGATAGATTGAAGATGAAAAAAAGACATATATTTTTGGAAATAGCCAATGAGTGAATTTGTTTTACTTGACTGCTTTTTTTAACAAGGAATTTTTTGTTTTGTTTTATGTTTCAGAGAGGGTTGAGGATGGACAAAAGAGAAAATGAATTGTTAGTTACTGCAAAAAAAAAGTAAAATAAGATTAAAGCTAAAAAATAAAAAAACAGACAGTACAATTACTGCCCTGACATTGGCAAAATATTAAAAGATCTAGAGGAGTTCTTCACCCCATTGCAGAGATTGTCTGTGGAGGAATTACAGAAAGACAATTTCATGGGATAATAAAGTATAGAAAAATGCTTTGAGATCAGCTATATTAAGATAAAATGGCAAAATTCTTCAGAAGCTCAGAGCACTTCACTATACCTGTATCCAACAAGATTGCACACATGCACACACACACACACACACACACACACTTTTTTCTATGTTCTACGGCCACTTTTAGTTATTTATTCATTCATTTATTTATTTATCTATCTATCTATCCATTCATTCATTCATTCATTCATTTAGGCAGGGCAATGGGGGTTAAGTAACTTGCCCAGGGTCACACAGCTAGGAAGTGTCAAGTGTCTGAGGCCGGATTTGAAATCAGGTCCTCCTGAATCCAAGCCCGGTGCTTTATCCACTGTGTCACCTAGCTGCCCCTCTATGGTCATTTTTAAATGTGACCTGCCAATCAATCTTGCTATTACTCTAGAAAACATTTCCCATGCATATAAAACAGAATATACTGTCAGAATTGCTACTTTAGCATACATTTTCCCTGTACTGGCTTACTTTTGGAGTAATCAGCCCCTTACTGTGCTTCTCTAAATATTTAATTTATATAGATCATACTTGACTTGAAAAGTAAAAACATGTGTTTTGACTATGAGTGATAAGAAAATTCTTATGCAGCTGTTAAGCTTTCAGGCTAGGCAGGATATTCATTATGAAGTGTTACTGTTTAGCTGTTTCCCTCTTCAGATTGTTTCTCATTCTGTTCTCCTTCATTTAAAAAAATTATGCACTAGGAAATCATCAAGAAACATGAATATTTCCATATACATAGACCAGGAAATTAAAATTGAATATGAAACCGTGAATCTCTCACATATAAGCTTTTATTATATATTAAGTTTACTATGATAGAACCAACATTGCTGTTTATTTATGACCATTTTGAACTGTTTTCTTCTTTTTATTTCAGTTTATTTTTGGTGAGGCAACTGGGGTCACACAACTAGTAAGTGTTAAGTGTCTGAGATCAGATTTGAATTCAGGTCCTCCTGACTCCAGGGCTGGTGCTCTATCCACTGCGCCACCTAGCTGCTCCCTTGTTCTGTTTATTTTTAAAATATTTTGTTGATTTTTTTTCTTTTTCTTTTTAACATCACTATCACTTTCCAATTCTCTTAATCCCCAAATCAAAGTTCTCCCTTTCAACAAAGGTATAGTCAAGGAAAAGATATTTATGTTGTAATAATTTATGCATGAAAAAATATGCCCCATATTGCAAATATGGTCTATAACCTCTCCTCTACTAGGTGAAAGCATGCTTTGTTATTAGTCTTATGGAGTAGTGGATGATAATTATGACATGAATAGTTCTTTCTAAGTAACTTTCATTTACAGTATTATTGTAAAAATAGTTCTATTTCTACTCACTTTAATTTGCATAAGCCGTCCAATTTGTTTTTTTCTTACATAGAAACAATATTGCATTATATTATATACCCATATGAAGTGATGCCATTTCCCAGCTGATGGTCATTCACTTTATTTCTAATTCTTTGCTACAACAACAAAAACTGCTATAGATATACACAGGGATACTTTCCCTCTTTGATTATTTTGGGGTATAGCCATCTAATGGTCTTGCTAGTTCAAAGGATATGCACAGTTTAATGATTTTCGCAGGCATGGTTCCAAATTGCTTTCCCTTCTACTCATAGTACATTGATTAAACCAATTCATAGAATGTTAGCGGGCTTGGCTTCCTACAACCCCTCTAACAATTGACATTTTTCTCTTTTGTGATTTTTGCCAATATGATGAATGTGAGGTGGAACCTCAGAATTACTTTAATTTGCATCTCTCTAGCTACTGGTGGTTTAAAGTCTTTAAAAATATAGTTGTTAATAACTTCTATTTCTTCCTTTCTCTGTTAGAAAATCGTTCTTGTTCTTATAGATCTGCAACAAGTCCTTCTATAGCTTTTGCATGTTTTAAAGCCCTTCATCAGAGAAACTGGCTACAAAGATTTGTTTCCCTGTTAACTATTACCCTTCTACCTATAACTGCATGGATTTTGTTTTTGCCAAACCTTTTCAATTTTATGTAATCAAAATTGTCTATTTTATTTCCTATGATCCTCTATCCCTTTTTTGGGCCAGAACATTGCTCTATCTGTAATTATGAAAGGTATTTCCTTTCATTCTCTCTTAGTTTACTTATGACATTAGATTTTGTGTCTACATCACATGTCCATTTGGAGCAGTTGTGGTATGTGGGAAGAGATGTTGATTGCTTTCCAGTTTTCCCAAGATTTTTTCTCAAGTAGTGAATCCTTATCCTAGTAATTTGTGTCTTTAGTTTTATCAAACACTCTACTATTGTGTTCTATTGCTTCTGGATATTGTGTTTCTTATCTTTTCTGTTGATCAACTTTTCTCTTTTTTAACCAGTACCAAATTGTTTAGGGGACAGCTAGGTGGCACAGTGGATAGAGTGTGGGTCCTAGAGTAAGGAGGACCTGAGTTCAAATCTGTCCTCAGACACTTACTAGCTGTATGACCCAGGGCAAGTCACTTAACCTTGTTTACCTCAGTTCCCCATCTGTAAAATGAGCTGGAGAAGGAACTGGCAAACCAATAGAATCTTTGCCAAGAAAACCCCAAATAGGATCAGAGAGTTGGACATGCCTGAAACAATTTAAAAACAACAAAATTATTTAGATAATTATTGCTTTGTAGTTTGAGATCTAGGCCTGCTACACTCCCTTTCCACTTTTAAAAATAATTTCCCTTGAGAGTCTTTACTTTTTGTCCCTCTCCATGAATTTTGTTATTATTTTGAATAGTTCTTTAAAGTTATCCATTGGAGTGTGATTGGTACAGCACTAAATCTGGAAATTAAGTTGTATTGTTATCTTTATTATATTAGCATGGACTGGGGGGCAGCTAGGTGGTGCAGTGGATAAAGCACTGGACTTAGATTCAGGAGGACTTAAGTTCAAATCTGGCCTCAGACACTTGACACTTACCAGCTGTGTGACCTTGGCCAAGTCACTTAACCCTCATTGCCCCACAAAAATAATAATTAAAATTTTTAAAAATATTAGCATGGACTGACTATGACTCATGAAATACTCTTTCATTATTTGGATATATCTTATTTTCTTTAAGCAGTGCTTTGTAGTTGTATTAATATGATTACTACATAAGTGGATTCCCGGATATTTTATATGTTCTACAGTAATTTTGAATGGAATTTTTTTCTTTCTGCTTTTTTGGGGTTGTGGTAAAAAATGAGAGCTTTTAACTGACATTTAAGAGTTGGCTAAACAATAACTGAAGGACACCAGTTTTTGAAGGACCGCCCTTTCGGGGAGGAGACCGTGAGGAACAGCCGTGTGCCTGTTGATACTTGGGAGAGGGTGACCAAGCACTCTAAGTCCAGAGTGAGAGCTTAAAAACAAGGAGAGAACGGAAGTGGTCTTTCTCTCCCTCTCGTTCTTGCTATGCACACACACGCTGACTCAGGTTTGACAGCATGGTCTGGTGATCGGCCCTGGTCCTCGGTAACAGCACATGCTTGACGTGGTTCTCAGCCTCAGGGGTGGCTCTGGGTTTTGGTGAGTTTTATAAAGAATATAGACTAAGCTTAGATCTAAGACTATTTATTTGTATTTCTACTTTCCTATTTCACTAATCAGCATCACCTTGTTTGTAGGCAAATTAATTCCCAAACAATAAAAGCTAAGTAATCCATCTCTAATTAAAGTTCAGAGGCTTCTTTCTCTTACCGGTCTGAGAGATATATAAGGGAAAGGTTAAAGGGGAGTTTAATGCTCTTATATCCAATTCTAAATCTCACAGGGTAATTACTATTATTATGATTTTTGTGAATTTATGCCTTGGAACTTTAATAAAGTTATCCATTGTTTTTTGGGATTCTTCTTTTTTTTTTTTTTAGTGAGGCAATTGGGGTCAAGTGACTTGCCTAAGGTCACACAGCTAGTAAGTGTTAAGTGTCTGAGGCTGATCTTGAACTCAGGTCCTCCTGACTCCAGGGCCGGTGCTCTATCCACTGCGCCACCTAGCCGCCCCGTTTCTTGGGATTCTTGAGGTAAACGGACATATCATCTGTAAAACCTGATAATTTTGTTTCTTTGCCCATGTTCCTACATTTTATTTTTCTTATCTTACTGCTATAACCATACTATAATTTCCAGCAACATATCAAATGACAGTGGTAACAATTAATATCCTTATATTACTCCTGATCCTATTACTAAGGACTTAATTGTTTCTCCAATATAGACGGTGCTTGCTTTGACTTTTAAAAATAGTATTTTTTTTCAATTACATGTAAAGGTATTTTTCAACATTCATTTTTTTGAGATTTTGAGTTCCAAATTTTTCTCCCTCCTTCCCTTCCCTCTCCCCCCACCCAAGACTTGCTTTGATTTTTAGATAGACATTGTTTTCCATATATTAGGAAGTCCATTTATTCCTGTTTTCTAGAGGTTTTGTTTTTTTTTTTTTGCAGGGCAATGGGGGTTAAGTGAGTTGCCCAGGGTCACACAGCTAGTAAGTGTCAAATGTCTGAGGCTGGATTTGAACTCAGATACTCCTGAATCCAGGGCCCATGCTTTAACCACTGCGCCACCTAGCTGCCCCCTGTTTTCTAGAGTTTTGACATAAAAGGCTATTGTATTTTGTCAGTAGCTTTTTTCTGGACCTATTAATAAAACCATATGATTTTATTGTTCTGTCTCTAATATTTTATATTATGTTGGTACTTTTCCTAATATTGAATCTATGGTATATTTCTGGCATAAATCTAACATGGGCATATGTCTATATCTATAGATATGTACATATATATTTACATATATATGTATGTTTTAAGTGTCCTGCAATCTCTTTGCTAATATTTTATTCGACATTTTTGCATCAATATTCATTAGAGGCATTTGCCTATAGCTTTCTTTCTATGACTTCTTCCTCCCTATTTTGCTATCAGGATCATATTAGTCCCATAAAAGTAGTCAGGGAAGGTATCATCTTTCCTTATTTTTGTAAACAGGTTATATAAACGGAAATGTTCTTTGAACTTTTTGTAGAATCCATTTGTAAATCTATCTGGTTCAGAAACTTTTTCCTTTATGGCTCCTTTATGGCTTGTTTATTTATTTTTTTTGCCAGATTTGGTTATTTAAATCTGTACATCTTGTATTACTAATCTGAATGCTTTATTTTTGTAAATATTCACCCATTTCAGTTAAGTTACTATTTTGATAACAATAACTGGGCAAAAATTCTAATACTTTCTTTATTTCTTCCTTTAATGATAGTTTTCCATTTTTAGTTTTGATATTAGCAATCATAATTGCTAATTACATCATATGATTAGGAATATGTGAACTCAATATTAATTATCATATACCTTTCTTGATCTTGTGAAGATGTATTCTTAACCAAATAAGAAGGAAAGGTTATTATAAAATATAAAATTAACATTTTAAATACATGTAATTGAACTTCTGCATTAAAAAAAATTCATTTGGGATAAGAAAGGAAGCACTGAATGGACAAAAATACCTTTGCATCATACTTCTCAGATAAATGTTTGGCATATATGAATAGAGATATATCAGACCAAAACTCCATAAATAAGTATTCAAAGGATATGAACAAATAGTTCTCAAAAGAAGAATGTAAAACTATTAACAAACATATGAAAGCATATTCCAAATCACTACTAGTAACAGAAGTGCAAATAAAAAACTAATGTTTCATACCACACCCAGAAAACTTTCAAAGATGATAAAAGATGAAAATAATCAGTACTGAAGGGGACTGAAATCAAGATTTAAGGCTCTTCTTCCTCCAGCTGCCCCAATTTATTCCCTCTGAGGGATTTAGCTAGAAGGCTCCCTCCTGTCCGTCTGCTTGCTCTAATCTCTCTTACTCAAACAGGTTTGATATTTTATAGATGACTCACAGGGACTAATCATGTTTTCTCCACCAATCCAAATGCGCTTCCTGAGCAACTTCACTCCAATTGATCAAGGACTTTTTCTGCACTTATTTTAAAGCCTTTAAAGCCTTTGATTAATTGAGTTAACAGAAAGGTATTCTCATCAGGGCTTAGTACCTTGACCCTTATTTTAAATGGGCTGGGGTGACATGAATGACTTACTCAATCAATCCCTTCTCACACATAAGGACATCTTCATTGATAGAGTGACCAGTCCCAATGGTCAGGAGTGAAGTCTGTATGACCCAGCACAGTTTGAAGGTAGCCAAGACAGAACCACAAACACAGTGATTCGACCATTGTCTGTGTTTCATTTCGGAGTGATCTTGGTGGAGCAAATGATTTGTAAAAACTGCTTTAACTGTGAGCCTACTCTCTTCAGGGACTGTGGGGGAAGGTGCTGGGAAGAAGGTTAGGGGTTCCCAGGTGTTAGGAGGAAATGTTTGCAACTTTTGTTCTTGCTATATTATCTTAGGAAATGTTCCTTTTGAAAATACCATTGATATTTTCTTAGGTCCTCATCAGCATGAAAATTTGAAAAGAGGAGTCACTTCAAAGATGACCAAGATATGAAGAGATCCCTTTAAGCAATTGAGAAGGAAATCTGAACCAAGTGAATAATAAGTAATGAACAAACATAAATGTATACTTTAAGTTTGCTTCTGTTTCTTTTTAAAATGCAATATATAAATATATCTATATAGATGTAAGAATAAGGTATATAATATTTTCTTATTGTAACAGAAACTAGAATGTTATATAAAATGTGCACTATAATGATTAATATAGAACAGTAAAGAAAATTAAAAGAATCTATTTTTTATTATTGAAAAGGCATTTAACAAAGATGAGAAACATAGTTTTGTCATTGGTGGCAGTTCATTTTTCTTGACTTTTTTTTTGTGAGGCAATTGGGGTTAAGTGACTTGCCCAGGGTCACACAGGTAGTAAGTGTCAAGTGTCTGAGGCCAGGTTTGAACTTGGGTCCTCCTGACTCCAGGGCCAGTGCTCTATCCACTGTGCCACCTAGCTGCCCCTTGACTATTTATAAAGATTAGTTTTATTGATTCTTTTGTGTAATTTTTCAATGTATCTTCTTCCCCAAACCCCAGTTAATAATAAAACCTCCATTATAACAGTGAAATACAGTTAAGAAAAGATAACCAATCTACTTATCATAGCTGACAATGTATGCAACATTTTTTCTCTGTAGACCATGGCCATTCAATCAAATTAATCAAATTAAATTCCTTAGTCTATGAAGGGGTTTTAGTGGAGCTGACAGTTTCTTACTACTTAGTGCCAAAGTCTTCATCATTTGAAATGTAAATGCTATTACACATATTCAATGTATAATGATATATTGCATATAAAATGTAATATGTCATATTAATATAAAACATAGTGTTATATGTTATAAATACATGATATAAATAATATATAATATATTAATATACACACATTCAACATATACAAATGCTATTATACATTGAAATACTTCTTAGACCATTGTGGGTACATAGTTATTGAATGCATGAGAGAAAGGCATTAATTTGATTCCCCCTTCCATTTTCTGTCTTCAGATCTCTTTATCCAGAATGCCTTGGAAAGGTAAGCCCTATATTCCTATTTTTTAAATGAATCATGCTTGTCAAAAATATATACATTATTCCCTATTGTTATTAATATATAGTACAAGTGCTTTTAAATGTCAATACAAAACTAAGTATTAACTTAAACTACATCTTAGTAAAAAATAACATCTTATTTCCAATCAGAATTTTAAAACTTACTCAAGCTGAGTTTGATTAATCCATAGTAGAGATGGCAAGAACTGTACAGGGAGGTATATTTCAGGAATCCACATATCCTTTTTTTTTTTTTTTTTTTGGTGAGGCAATTGGGGTTAAGTGACTTGCCCAGGGTCACACAGCTAGTAAGTGCTAAGTGTCTGAGGCCAGATTTGAACTCAGGTCCTCCTGAATCCAGGGCCGGTGCTCTATCCACTGCGCCACCTAGATGCCCCCATATATCCTTTTTAACACCAGTAAGATCAATGAGACATCGTGACCATTTGTCAAACTTGTACACTAGGGATCTGTAATGCAAAACACTCACACACAAATCAGGTATTAACATTGGCCTGTGAATACTTAGTTTTGGTTGCTGAGGACAAGGCAGCAACCATCTAGAGATCTGAATTAGCTAAAACTTTTGCCTTAGCAATGGATCATAAAACTGACAGATGGAAATAAGTGAGGAGAATAGGATTCAGAGGGTAGAAGAGCGTAGAACTAAATTATTAATATCAGTGAGTAAACCAGAAAGTGTGAGACTGGTTACAAATGAACCTGAATAGCAGAGATGAACCTCCAGTAACATGAACTAGGTAACTTTAAACTTTATCACAGTCAGGGGGGAGGGAAGGGAAGGGAAGAAAACAGGAGACGAAGATGCAGGGGAGGATTTGAATACATCTGCACGTTAAAGAAAACAACCAACTTATCTGTAGCATCCAACCAATGCCAGACATTTGAGAAGTTAAATCAAGTTGTAACAGGTGCACCTTCTGTTTATTTGGAGACGTGAAAGTAGACGTGTGATGATGAAGACATTTCTTTGTATAGGCTGTGTCTACATGCATGGAAACAAATCAATGTGACCTTGTCTAAGTGGAATCACCTCTTTGGGCATCACTTTTCTCATCTGCAAAATGAGGGGGTTGGATTAGATGATATCTGAGGCTTTTCTAGTTTCATATTCATGATCCATCACATTATATTCTGAAAATCATCATGGCCCTTCTACTTATTGATGATGTACTCAGAAGAACTACATCTTTTTGTAGAATGCACAGATAAAGTTTAATTTTTTTTCTTATTTAGAATTTTATTTTTCCAAATTAAATTTTGACATTGATTTTTTTTAAACTTTGTGTTCCAACTTCTCTTAATCTCTTTCCCCCAAGAACTCAAGCAATTCAGTATAAATTATACATGAATAGTCATGCAAAACATCTCCACATTAGCCAGGTTGTGAAAGAAAACAGAAAAAAACAAAACTTTAAGGAACTATCAAAAAAGTTATGTTTCAATATGTTTTCACATACCATCAGTTCTTTCTCTGTAGATGGATTGCAATTTTCATAAGTCTTTCAGAATTGTCTTGGATCATTGCATTGATGAAAAGAACCAAGTCATTCACAGCAGATCATCTTACACTATTGCTGTTATTTTGTACAGTGCATTTCACTCTGCATTAGTTCCATGTAGGTCTTACCACGCTTTTCTTATAGCATCCTGCTCATAATTTTTTTCTTTCCAATAAAGTAACTAACAAAAAACTATGTTTCAATATGTATTCAAATACCATCAGTTCTCTCTCTGTAGATGGATTGCATTTTTCATAAAACCTTTGGAGTTGTCTTGGATCACAGCATTTCTGAAAATAACTGTCATTCACAGCAGATCATCTCACAATATTACTGTTATTTTGTATATAGTAGATTTCACTTTGTATCATCTCATGCTGGTTCCTCCAAGCCTTTCTGATGGTATCCTACTAATCATTTTTTAACTAGTAAACTACATTTATATAGTACTTTAAAGAGAGATTTCCTTACAATAAACCCATGAGGTTGATTATTGCAAGAACAGTAATAGATAACTTTTATATAGTACCTTAAACTTGACAAACAATTTTCTTCACAATAGCCCAGCAAAGTAAGTACCACACATTTTGCCATCATCATCATCAATCAATCATCATAGATCCTCCTCTTCATCATCATCAATGATAACCATTTTACATTACTCTTGCCTCTGCTTCAAAATTTTTTTCACGGTTACTATTGGTAACTGTTTCCCTCCATCCTATTCCCTTCCCATGATATTTACTCTATTTTCTATCTTCTTTTACCCTTTCCTTCCTCAAGTGTTTTGCTTCTGCCTGCCCTCTCCCCCACTCTGCTCTCCCTTCTTTCACTCTTCCTTCTTTATCCCCTTTCCCTCCTGCTCTCCTGCAGGGTTAGATAGGTTTCTCCACCCAATTGAGTGTGTATGTTATTTCCTCCTTGAGCATTGGGCTTTGGATGTAGGAGCCCTGACATTGCTATCCTCTTCTGAGGGTATACCTTGATCTTCCTTGTCACTAAAGAAACTTTTTATGGTTTGGAACTTTCTCTGCCTGCTCATCTTGCCCATCTTTTATTTGACTTTTAACTGCTTCTTAAAGTGGGGCCCTGCTTCCAGGCTACACTGTCCCAAGCTTCAGGGGGTCCTAGGTGGTATGATTAAAGGAGGAGCAGGTTCTTCACTCACCTAGCCTATGTTCTGGTCTGTAAATAACCCCATGTCAACTTGCTAATTAGCCAGGCAACAAAATTTTGTTTGCTGTGGTTGATAGCTCCCAGGAGTCTGTGCCCCTCGCCCACCTGGGCCTCTGCTGCTCAAGATTTCTTCCTGATTCCTGCTGGGGTAGGACAACTGAATTCCTCCTCAGCTCCAGCAGACACCGCTGTATTTTCTCCCCTGGCCAGCCATTCAGCCCATTCATGAAACCATGAGCTTAGTTCCAGAAGATGCTGGTGCTGCAGCTTTTTCGAAGACTCAGGGGGTAAGTTTCTCTGGTGCAGCTTGCCCGGGGCTGGATCTGTGTCAGCATGACCATGGGGTTGGACTCCACTCCTAGCCAGGCACAGTAGCCCCCACCTGCCTAACTTCTAAGCTGTCTTTGGCTGGAAAATAATCTCAGCCCATCTGTTTTGTGGGTTCTGCTGCTCCAGGGATTGTCTTATGGCTGTATTTGGTGTTTTTTGGAGTAATTGTGTCAGGATCTCTGAGTGCTTAATGCCTTTCCTCCACCATCTTGGCTCTGCCCCCTGCACAGATAAGTTTAGTTGAAAATTATAGGTAGAACAGTTCTCAAAAGCTGTTTTGAAGTCATATGTACAGATGCTTTCATAATTACTTGTCATTGGTTAGGAATGTTCATTTTCTCTGGTTTAGTTCCTAGAAATAATAAATCAATATGTGCAAGGTGGCTAGTGTAGTAGAAATAGTAACCTCCAAGTAACACCTGCCTCCTTCCTTCTTTTTGTCAACCTGTAGAAAGATTTCACTAAATTAATGAATCAACTAGGAAATATAGAATATAATTTGTTCACTAGCTAATGATTTTGTCAAAGTATACACCTAACCTTTGACTATTTCTTATCTACTGACATGATGAACTTGTGGCCAGTACCTGGGCAATGAAATGGGGTATAAAACTTATAGTCTATAAAATATCCAGGTGCAGCCAGATTCAGATTAAAATGTAATTGGGAAATGTTTAAAAATACAACATAGATAATGTTAATTCATAGGTCTTTTTTTGTCAATATGCAGCCCACAGAGATCCGTTTCTATTTGAGTTTGACACCACTGATATAGACTATGTTTTGAAATTTCTAAAATAGAAAATCTCTCATCTCTACTCTCAAGCCTCCCACTCTTCATTTGGGAAACACATTGGTCTTATTGACCAAATTCACCCCTGAAAATTGACTTTTTTTAGTGGCCAAATGATATGTTAACTTTGAGTAAGGTAACTTTAAAAATTGTAGCATAGCAAAATCAAACTGCAAAGCTGTTTTCAAAAATAAAACTAGAAGGAAACTGCTTCACTCAATTGACTTTCTTCCCTCCCTTCCCCTTCCTATTCATATCCTCTCCAAGCAGATGCACTGGGGAGAAGCAGTAGAGAAAGTATTTCAAGTTTTGGAATTCACAAAAGATCAGCCCAGCAAGCAATCTGAGGCAACAGAACAAGGGGTTGGGAAGAACCCTCAGGCTTTGGAATCCATTCTTATTCTCACCGTGATTGAGGAGTTTCACAACAGCTAACAGTCCAATTCAGTCTTGCTCAAGTCTATCCTGTACTGCAATAAATGGTCTTTCGTTCCCCTCCTGCTCATGGTCCCATCTTACTGGCCCCACATTACTCTATATTCTTACCATCATATCTCTGCTTCAACCATCACAATGTTCCAGGATTGCTCAAGGCCCTTTTGGGTTACAGTTGTATCACGATGGCAGCAATTGCAGCAAGCAGGTGCTCACCCCTTCCCACCAATGGCTCCTAGACTCAGTATGGTAAGTAAAGTCAGAGACAGGCAGACCAAAAGTTTCTTCAAGGGCAAAGGAATAAGAAAATGGTGATTCTGAGAATTTCTATTCCTTCACATGCCTCTCACTTACTTCTTCCCCCTTTTCACTTCCATGGTGTTGGGTTCATTACATCACATTTAAGACAATTTTTTGGATCATAAGGTTTTCATAAAGAAGGACCATATTAATTACCTGAAGAAATCTTAATAAATGAGGCAATGGTTATATAATTAAACCTTAACTCAGACTGATGAAGTGTGAGGAACAGAGAGAAGGCCAGTTTGGTTAGATCACAGACTGTAGAAGGAATAATTTCAAGGATGGGAAGCAAGGTTGGGGCTAAGCTTTTTAGGGCTTTAAAAATTAAACAGAGGAAGTCATGTTTTATCATAGAGGCAAAAGGGAGTCAATGGAATAACGTGGCCAAATCTTCATTTAAAGGCAATCATTGTGGTAGCCATGTGCAGAGTGGACTAGAGTGAAAAGAGATGTGAGACGGTCAGGTGTCTGTTGCAATAATCTCTGTGGGAATTGAAGGTCTGAACTCAGGCAGTAGCTGTGTGAAGAGAAAAAAGGGTTGGATGTAAGAGATATTGTGGATTGAGAAATGTCAAGATTTTGCAAATGTTTAGATAGTTTAAATGTTTAGTAGTTGAAGAAAATGCTAGCATTACAAACCTGAAGACTAGAAAGATGTTGGTACCTTCAGCTAAAATAAGGAAGTTTAGAAGGGGAACGGCTTAGGAGAAAAGATTAGTTAATTCAGTTTTGGACATATTGATCCAGAGATATCTCTGGAACATCTAGTTTGATAGATCTAGGGGTCTTCTGTACAGAGATAATAATTATTCCATGGGAACTGATAAGGTTATAAACCTTGGGAAAAAGCTATAGTTTATTATCATCATCCATCTCTCTCATTTAGGTCCTTGCAGCAGGGCCACAGGCTTTCCTGTTGTCTTTTGCCCATGAAGATCAAGACTCTCTGCTGAGGCAAATATTTTCAGTCATTAGGTGCAGTCATTGGTACCATAGAAAGTAGTATCACTATTATTTACCCTGCTGTCATAACTCTTCCTGTCACTGAGACTTGTCCAGGGAACAGGGTTCTTCTCTTCTCTAACTTTGAGATTCTCTGTCACTAATGCCAGATTCAGATAGTATGAATATAAGTTGTGATGACCTTTTTTTCCCTAACACCTAGGAAGTGTTTGTCACAGTTGGAGGAAAATTACCTATTTATTTAGAAGCCAAGAAAGCACTCCCACTGCCTTCCTAATTAACTTCTTAAATATTAACACTCAACTGTTTATAGCTCCTTTTTTGAAAGGGAGAGAGGCCTGCTATAAGCTAAATATGACCCTGAGACCCTAGTGTCTGCCCAAAGCTCTAAACAGTTTAAAGGGGACAGATATTTCTGTGGAAGGACAGAGGGACAGATTTCCCAAACACCCATACTAGACATTGCTTTTCCCAGTGTGATGTTTAAAATCTATATTGTGGTCGCCAAAATTAGAAGCTTTACCACCGGTCTTTGGGCATTAAACATTTATTAAAACATACCAGGTATTCACATGGAGTTCAGAAAGTTAAGAAAAGGCCTATCTAGCCTAAAGTTCCAGCGTTGTCTGGTTTTTCAAGTCCTCTGCCACAAGCTTGCTTTTCATAAATCTCATATTAATTTCACCAAAGACAGTATGATGGTAAAAATGCACGTTATGCTGCATAACTGATGATATACTTGTAATATATACAATTCCAAACCATACCTAGAGACAGAGGTGGTCCTTACACACTGCTTCAAGCTAATTGGTTGACGTCTTCCAAATTTATTGGTTCACTGAACTTGAAGGTGTTCTCAAGTTAAGTTCAAAGTCTAGCTTCTGAGAACAATATGTTCTGGTTTTTTTTGTTTTTTGTTTTTTGTTTTGTTTTGTTTTTTTTAGTGAGGCAATTGGGGTTAAGTGACTTACCCAGGGTCACACAGCTAGTAAGTGTTAAGTGTCTGAGGCCAGATTTGAACTCAGGTCCTCCTGACTCCAGGGCTGGTGCTCTATCCATTTCGCCACCTAACTGCCCTGAACAATACCTTCTTAAGGGCTAGTCAGGTGTGATTACAATCTAGTTAACTTTGAAGTAGACTAATCAGCAGTCAATCACTCTCACTTGATTCAATCAGTCTAGATTAATCTCCAGGTGGGTATTTGAGTATCTGCTAAATCCAATTATTTTATCACACCAGTAGTAGGAAGGTTTGTCCCCTTGAGTTACCAATATATACATCTTCAAAGAGACCTGACAGTAGTTTCTGGTTCTACTTGGCTCCCTTTCACATTCCCCCATATGGCCTCAGAAATTCTCTCTTTCCTAACTTCTCTAGCTTTTCTACTTCCTCCCTTTCCAGCCCTAGCTCCCAGTTTTCTTTTGTTGTCCTAAGATTTGGAATATGATGAATAACCTTGGCTTCAGTGTTCAGTCATCTTGAGATGACTGTTCATTGTGAGGTCTGGATTGAGTCTCAACCATGGGATAGAGAGCTGGACCTAGAGTCAGAAAAACATCAGAACTGGCCTCAGGTACTTACAAGTTGTAGGACTCTAGGCAAGTCACTTCACCTCTGTCTGCCTCAATTGCCTCAACTGTAAAATGGGGATAACAGTAGCACCTACCTCCCAGGGTTTTTGTGATGATCAAATGAAATACTGGTAAAAAGTACTTAGCCCAGTGCCAACATAGAATACTTACTCTTTCCATCTCCCTTTCTATTCCCAGTCCACATTGGATAGGTCCCTTCAGATATGACTTCACCTCTTGAGTCCTGAGGTGGAACTAGAGAAACTAAATTGCCAAGCCTAACTCTTTACTACCCCTAAATCATAAATTAAATCACAACTAAAACATTTGTTGTTCAGTTATTTCAGTCTTGTCTGGCTCTTTGTGACCCCATTTGGGGTTTTCTTGGCAGAGATACTGGAGTGGTTTGCCATTTCCTTCTCCAGACCATTTTATAGATGAGGAAACTGAGGCAAAAAGGGTTAAGTGACTTGTCCGAGATCACACAGCTCTGTATGAAGCTGGATTTGAACTCAAGTCTTCCAGACTATAGGCCTGGTGCTCTATCCAGTGTACCACCTAGTTGCTCCAAACATAGGATCGTTCATTATGTTTAATTTCCCATATACCTTAGTCATCTGTTCATGTAATATAGTCATCTATTTACAACTTCAAAAAATTAGAGAAAATGAAATAAAGTATTATTGTACACAGTATATAACTAGGTATGTTCAAAGGTAACACAAACTAAAAATATAAATACTGTAAATCCAAGAAAAGTTTAGAAAGTATCATGAGTGATAAATATATATACTCAGGGTTTTTAGGATAAGTACTAAAGTCATTACCCCAGAATACAACTACTATAATGTCTAACAAAACATTCTTGATAACTCTATCAGAAACAGAGTTACTGGATCCATACTAGATGGATCATAGATCTTTCTATGTTTGTCATTTTTTATGTTATTATAGAGGAGGTAGGGGAAAGAACCCTTAATATTACTGAGACATTGAAAACTCACTGCATATTTTGGGGTTTTGCTAAAATGTTTTCTTTTTAGTATGTAAATGGTCTTACCTGACATTAATGTGTGGGTAGCGAATGTGGATATGTAT
Organism: Dromiciops gliroides; assembly: GCF_019393635.1. Classification (NCBI taxonomy): domain Eukaryota; kingdom Metazoa; phylum Chordata; class Mammalia; order Microbiotheria; family Microbiotheriidae; genus Dromiciops; species Dromiciops gliroides. Next base: position 441,544,122 of record NC_057863.1, on the reverse strand, counting down.
TATCTATGGAGAACATAGCAATTATTCAATTAAGTAGGTGGAGAAGAAAGGAGAAAGCAACTGTGAAGGAGAGCAAGGAACAGAGTAGCATAGCAGAGCATAGGAAAGGAGAGTATGAGAATTGTTGTGAAAGCTTTGAGGAGACAATCTAATCCAGGAAAGGAAAAATCATGCTTTATTTTAGTGATGACTTTCTCTCTTTCTCATAATGGGTTACTTCACATACACTGGTTATTTCTTTGCAAAGAGTAGCCCATGCTACAACTTAATTGGTGTGATGGACACTGGTTTTTCTATTTTTACAGCTTTAATTGTGAAGATCCAAGAGTAAAATCACTTATCTCAGGAGGCAATGTGCTTTCATATTCTCTGCTCTGAATTTTAAAGAAATAATTTGATTAAATTTGCATATGTGAGGAGGGTGGATGTGGGAGAATTATGTCATCATTGGTATAATTCAGATTACATGATAGAATGGGAAAAACAGTACTTTAAGTGGAGTTTTTTGAGGTGACAGGATGCAAAGTGATAATAGATTAGCTAAATTAGATTAAAATGTATTTATTTAAATTTGTTTTTCTGATAATGACCATCAACATGGAGTGATTGTCTCATGAGCATTGGCAAAATTATAAAAATTGCAGTAGGATAATGTTTTAAATGTAACGATATTTTCACATACAATTTTCATTTCAGCTTGAAGAAACTAAAAATTATCACATATCAAAGTAAGGCTGTAATCATACTGTGGTAATATCCATTTTGAGTACTCCCAGTACTCAGCTAGAAGTCCCCCCTTCTCTATAACTATTTTGGAGGTTCTGACTTGACTTTGTACAACTGGGTGGAAACCCTCTAAGAGGAAAAGAATCAGCTTTGAGTTTTTGAATGTATTGCAATCTCAGTAGGCATCTTGATGCCTATGCCCTTGCAGACATATGCTTATGTAAGTGTTTAATGTATATTTCTTTACTGACTGATTGAAATTATATCTATTTATATCGATATTGATATCTGTGTGTGTATGTGTGTAGGCAACATGAGGATTTGGCATAGGGGATGGAAATGCCTATATTTGTACACCCACTCTCTGGCAAAAGACTGACTCATTAGAACATAGACCTCATGGTTAGATGAGCAGCTCAAGCCCTCTGTTTTAGATGTATCAGCATTCTATTCTAATCTAACTTTCTTAACCTCTTTCTACTATGCCTCTCTTGTGGTGGTTTCTCTATGATATTTCAACTCAGTTTGTCTACATCACTCTAGCTCACTTCTACTCTGAATTCCATATCATAAACTGGAAACCATTTCCCTGATTTTCCTTACTATCACCATATCCATTTTTTCTAGAGCACACCTCCCCGGTGACCAGAGGACCTTATAGTGAATTACTATCTTGCTTCTCACCAACTGGGACTATACTTTCTACCTGCCTCTGAGAGAGAAAATTCCAGTTCATCAGCACCATGCCTGTTCAGACTCCATAGCTGACGTAGACCTGAAAGGGAGAATGTTTGGAACTTCTCTCCAAATCTCTTCAAGAAGGAATGTAAGATTCTGTGGCCTTAACCATGAACTCCCAGGCCCAAGTAATGTAAATTTATGATAGTTCCATGCTTCTAAAGGCCCAGATTACTTGAAAATATGATTTTGTGTAGCTGGGTAGCAAACCTCTAAGCAATACATTTTTTTTTTTTGCAGGGCAATGAGTGTTAAGTGACTTGCCCAGGGTCACATAGCTCATAAGTGTCAAGTGTCTGAGGCTGGATTTGAATTCAGGTCCTCCTAAATCCAGGGCCAGTGCTTTATCCACTGTGCCAGCTATCTGCCTCCTAAGCAATACATTTTCTCAATCACTTTCTTAAGTCTATCAATACATAGGACAATAAATCAAGCCCTAATTTATTATTTTTCTGATTTCTGGTGTGTTAAGTGATCACACTAAAATTTTAACAATCTGCTCTTGAGACTTGGCACTAGCTGGATTCAGAGCACTCCAGATTGAAAAAAATGTGTCTGTGTTCCCTCCTGAATCATACCCATATTCGCTATCACTGTGACTGGTACTAGCCCTGTGGATAATGCAAGTTAAATATATTAGCATCATTTATGTGGCATACTTCATATCAAACAGCCAGAGAAGCTTATGATAATGGGACCCTGGAGTGCAGTCAGATGGAGGTAGTGCTAACTGCATCCCAACTTAGTGTTACAAAGTGTATGACAGCTGCAATCTAAAGGAATAATTACTTGATAATAAGATGAAATGGGATCGCTGTGATATGGGCAGGACCTGCAGAACTATAAAAATGAACTGAAGAAGAAAACATCAAGCACAGTTGTGGACTACTAATATAGAATCATTAGATAATGTGGTCATTTGAGCACATCAACATTTATTAGCCTGTGAGGTTAGGAGGCAGGAATGCCAACAGCAAAAGTCCTTTAAAATACCAGGACCTGGGGGACAAACAATTCCCAGGATGGTAAAGACTATAGAGGTTCTGTTCTACATTTGCTGCTCATACATGCTCATATTTAGGCAGTGGGGCTTCATAGCCATGCTTGCAGAAGAGAATTGTATCATGGTCAACACCACTGTCTTTGAACATGAACACCAAGAGATAGCGATAAAGTGGAAATAGCACAGAGAGAGTCAAAGGACAGAGATTTGATTTCCAGGTCTGCTACATAAGTCAGTTCAATCATGAGTGGCATCATAGATTTAGGTCTGGAAAGGATTGTACATCTACTCCAACTCCCTTTCTTACAAATCTGGATACTGAATCAGAAAAGTGACTTTCCTAAGGCAAAAAACTGGGATATAAATCCTCTGATTTCCAAATCTAGTATTTTTTTTACTCTAAAGAATGATTCAAGTGGAATTTTTAGTAAATTCTTTTCATGTCTTATTTGCAAGCTATCAAGCCATCAACTACTACTTACTATGTGCCTCTTCTATACTAGGAAGTATGCTGGGTGCTGGGGATATGAATAGGAGGAATGAAACATTTCCTATTTACAAGGGGCTTATAGTCTAATAGGGGAAACAAGGGAATATAAAAGTATATTCAGAATTGTATTTTGATTCTGAGCATCTAGCATATTCCCTAGCCCATAGTAGATACTATTTTTTTGGCAAGGCAATGAGGGTTAAGTGACTTGCCCAGGGTCACATAGCTAGTAAGTGTCAAGTGTCTGAGGCCAGATTTGAACTCAGGTTCTCCTTAATCCAGGGCCGGTGCTTTATCCACTGAACCATCTAGCTGCCCTCTATAGTAGATACTTTAATAAGTGCTTTTTGATTGTATGAGAGACAACAGAAATAATTACAAAGCAGTTAAATGCAAGTGTAATGGGAAGCTACCCAATAAGATCAGTCATTATGAGCATGTGTAATGTAAATAGCTGATGTAATTCCCAAATGGACCTAGAAACATGAATATATACTCTAAAACTGGTTCCATTTCTCTAACCACATGGGAAAATAGACTAATGATGGGCCGCTAAGCTTGAACTGGGCATATATTTAGCAGGAGATAAAGTGCCAAATGTGTCCTACCTTTTTTCTTTCCTAATTATCTAAGGCAGAATAAGAGCAAATGGGCATAAGTTTTTGGATAGAACAGAGGCCTTGGGTTATCCCCACCTGGAGCCAGCATGTGGCCCATAAATACAATTCTCTTTTTGTATTTGTTTTTCACATTCATGAGGGTTTTTTTTAGTTAAAAATTATTTAATTGTACTAATAAAATGAAGTTATGCAGGTCAGTGGAATAGTACTGTACTTGGAGTCAGGAAGACTTAGTTGAAATTTTCCCTCAGGCAATTGCTAGTGTGTGACCCTGGGCAAGTCACTTAACCTCTCAACATCAGTTTCCTCACCTGTAGAATAAGAATAATATTTCCCTTAGGGGCAGCTAGGTGGCGCAGTGGATAAAGCACCGGCCCTGGATTCAGGAGTACCTGAGTTCAAATCCGGCCTTGGACACTTGACATATACTAGCTGTGTGACCCTGGGCAAGTCACTTAACCCCCATTGCCCTGCAAAAAAAAAAAAAAGAAAAAGAATAATATTTCCCACTTATTTCACAGGGTTGTTGTGAGGATCAAATGAGATGACAAATGTAAAGCACTTTGTAAACCTTAAAATGCTATATGAATTCTAATATTAGTCACTCAAAAGACCATGCAATATCGTTTTTTAAAACCAGACCTTTTATTTCATTGGTGTTAACAACTCTTCATTGCTCAGAATACACTTCAAAAAAGTCAACTCCCTACCTCTATCTCCTGAAATGCCCCATATTCACTAAAATATTTAGAGCAGCACTTTCATATTAACAAAGAGCTGGAAATAGAGTAGATACCCATCGATTGGGGAATGATTAAAGAATATGTGATACATTAATATAATGAATTATTACTGTACTGTAAGAAGTGAAAATATTATGAATATAGATATGCATGGAGAGACTTAGACAAACTGATGCAAAGTGAAATAAGGCACACAAGAAGACAATAGGCATGGTAGCTACAGCAATGTAAATGGAAAGAACAACCACAAAATATTAAGTGCTAAAGATTTGGCAGCCCCTATTGTCCATGGTCCTCACTGCTCATAGAATACAGAAGACATAGAAGACACTGATAGTTACATAGCCAAGGTTACATAGCCAACACAAATCATAAATAAGATGAATTTCAGTCTTCCTGACTCCAAAGCCCAGTTCTCTATCCCCTATATGATACTGCTTCTTGGGTATAACATGTCTGGCAAGAAATAAAAAGTGAGCACAAGGTGTGTGCCATCTCATTAATTATAATCTATCACTAACCACATCTTTGATTTATCCTACTAGCTTCCCCACAAGGCAATGGAAGGGCATAAAGTGGGTTTTAGTAGGATACAGCATGTTAACAACAATGACTTCCTTATGAGAAATAAGAGGAGGCATCATCAAAGACTTGTATGACTGGAATATGATGTGGGCTAGTCAAGCAGTGATAGTGAAGAATAAGAAGCAGACAACCCAAATGCTACACTGGTATTCATAACTTATCTATAACTTATTTTTTTGTTGTTTGGTTTTTTTTGGCGGGTAGTGAGGGTTAAGTGACTTGCCCAGGGTCGCACGGCTAGTAAGTGTCTGAGGTTGGATTTGAACTCAGGTACTCCTGAATCCAAGGCTGGTGCTTTATCCACTACGCCACCTAGCCGCCCCTATCACTTATTAAAATTAACCAGAGGAAGACTTTTGTGTGGACCCTTTATGGATGCATTTATGAAAATTACTATAATTACTATGTCAATAGCACATTTCTATTTGTTACATTTGTAGTGTGTAGTAATAATATCGCCTATGAGCAGTCAGGACCACGGACAGTAGTGTCTGCCAGTCAACTCAACATAGCAGTCTACACTGCTTCACTTTTTTGGAGAGCTGTAATTGTTAGAAAAAAACAGTTTCCCCTGATATCAAGCCTAAATTTGCCTCTTTGCATCTTCTACCTGCTAATCCTTTTCTGCCCTCCATATTCAAGCAGAAAAGTCTAATCTGTCTTTTATGGCAACCCTTTAAATACTTCAAGACAGATATCATATATCTCCTGAGTTTTCTTCAGATTAATCCTAATTCTTTTTCCCAACTCATATGATATGACCTTAAGACCTTTAACTATCCTGGTTATCCTCTATCTATTCTCTAGCTTATCAACTTTTTATAAAGGTATAATACCCTATTGTTTCTCCAAAATGTTAAGCTCTCTCAAGTATCCATAGGCAGAATTTTGTTATACAAAAAAAATCATTTAATTGTTACTGCATAACCACCAGTACAGGGAATATTTAACTTCTGTGAGGATATGCATAGTTTATTACTTCACAGTTGTTAGAATTCCTAGTCATATCTAAGGGATAGTGATCTTTAGGAAATAAATACTTCTTGGTTCTGGGAATTTAGAACTTGAGTAAGACTCCTAGGAGATTAAGTCACACTTCACTATCTTGCAAACATTATTTATCCTACAATCTAACAATTTTATAAAGAAAATTTAGGATCAGAAGGTTTGGAGGTAGAAAAGGTACAGTACAAATATGCCTTGAGTTAGAATGAGCTCAGTATATAGGTAATTATTTTTATGGGGGAATTTACTGATAAAAGCACTGGCTTTCTGTTCTAGAGAAAGTGCCATGGTCTGAAAACATTTTCTCTTGAGGCTTAAGAAGTCATATATTTATGTCTTAGTCATCCTCTTTTGTTTGATACAATTCCTATTGCTATCCTAGCCTACTTTGTTCAATAGCTTCAGGGTTGGCCTCTGTCTACAGCTTTGTCACTTGCTGATGATTTTCACTTTTCAGAGTAAAAAATTCTGAAGCTGGCATTATTTTGAGCTACTCTAGGCAAAATGTACGAAACAGTATATTATGAGAGCACAGGGGACATTTCAATGAGCTTAAAGAACATGGGGGAATAGCTGGCGAGCCTGGGCTTCAGTTAGACACAGAACATTTTGTTATTAATGTCATAAGGCAACATCCCCCTTCCTTTTCAGTCATTGTTGCTTCATAGTATTTTTGCTTGGTGTTGAACCTGTAAGTAGGGGAAGATTAAGTGACACTGTGAGGAATCATAAATTGCAGTAGGATGATCACTATGTTCTTGCTTTGCTATAGACTTACTGGGCCTGGTTGACTTTTATGTGTGTGTGTGTGTGTGTGTGTGTGTGTGTGTGTGTGTGTGTGTGTGTGTGTATAATCTAGACACAAAACTTTCATCAAATATACTCTTGGGCCCCTCTAGATATTTCCCCTTTTTTTGAGTGGAGCCAATATAGGTAAGAATCATTCAGGCAGGCTGGCCACTGTGTAGAAAAGATTTTTATTGAGGCACAGATTGAATTAAATAGCCTTCTGCAGTAGTGCACTGGAGCCAACTGTAACCAAATGTTAAACTTTCAGCATGAGCATTTACAACTCAGAAATTGGAAATGCTACAAAATAGGACTTGGTTCATTGTTTTGTTGATTATGTAGACTTAAGTGATGGAGAAAATGTTAATAATATGAATTGAAATTAATTGTGTCATGCACATTTCTACCCCTCACCCCCACCATGAGAGCCAGTTAAACATTTACCAATACATCACTGCTCAAGTTAACTTACAAATCTAGGATCCTCTAATTAAATATAATGAAAAAATTTCCAATAATTAGAAGGTTCCAAAAGTAGAATGGGTCAACTTGAAAAGCGAGTCCCCTATCACCATTAGTTCTCAAGTAAAGCCTGGATTACAATTTACTTGTGATGTCTTAGAAGGGATTCTTTGTCAGGTGGATTGGACTAGATGACCTTTGAGGTCCTCTCCTATTCTAGGATTCTATGAGGTGAGTGTAAGTGAGGAGTGGAGGATGACACTAAGGTTGTAATCATGAGTGTTTTGGAAATTGATGGTGTTCTTTTTTTGTGGGGCAATGAGGGTTAAGTGACTTGCCAAGGTCACATAGCTAGTGTCAAGTGTCTGAGTCCGGATTTGAACTCAGGTCCTCCTGAATCCAGGGTCAGTGCTTTATCCACTGCACCACCTAGCTGCCCCCAGGTGTTCTTGATAGTAATAAGAAAAGTTAGGAAGAGGGGAAGGTTTGGGAGTATATTGGAGTGGGAAAAATAAGTTCTGCTTTGCACGTATTGATTGAGATTTGTCAAAAGAAATACAACATAAAGAAAATATGAATTGTATATCAAAAATATATTTCCATATCATATAGTATCATTAAAAATATTTAATTTTTCTTTTTTCCCAATTACTTGTAATGCTTTTTTTTTTTTTAAATATGGAACGCTTCACGAATTTGCGTGTCATCCTTGCGCAGGGGCCATGCTAATCTTCTCTGTATCGTTCCAATTTTAGTATATGTGCTGCCGAAGCGAGCACTGTAATGCTTTTTTAAACATTGTTTTTTAAAAATTTTGAGTTCCAAATTCTCTGCCTTCCTTCCTTCCCTTGCCCACCATTGAGAAGTCAAGCAATTTGATATAGGTTATACATATGCAGTCATGCAAAGCAAATTTCCATATTTGTTGTGTTGTGAAAGAAAACAGAGCAAAAAAGATAAAGAAAAATAAGATAAAAATAGCATGCTTTTAAATTCCATCAGTTCTTTCTCTGGAGATGTACAGCATTTTTCATCATAAGTCCATTTGAATTATCTTGGATCATTGTATTGCTGAGAATACAAATACAATACAATACAATACAATACAACACGATACAATAGCATTGTATTGCCGAGAATAGTAATTCCCAGTTAATTATCATTCAGTATTGCTATTACTGTGTACAATGTTCTCCTGGTTCTGCTTAATTCACTTCATATCAGTTCATGTAAGTCCAGGTTTTCCTGAGGGCATTCTTCTTGTCTTTTCTTAGAGTACAATAATGTTCCATCATAATTATATACCACAAATTGTTTAGCCATTCCCCAATGGATGAGCATTCTTTCAATCTCTATTTCTTTGTGACCACAAAAAGAGCTACTATAAAAATCTTTATATATATAGGTAGTTCCTTTTGCTGGGTCAGAGGGGACGTATGGCTTTCTAGACCTTTGGCATAGATCCAAATTGCTCTCCAGAATGGTTGAATCAGTTCACAAATCCACCTATAGTGCATTAGTATCCCAATTTTCTCACACCCCCTCCAACATTTATCGTTGTTCTTTTCTGTGCTACTAGCCAATCTGATAGATGGGGGGGGGTGGTATCTCAGGGTTGTTTTAATTTGTATTTCCCTAATCAATTGTGATTTAGAGAGCACTTTTTTATATTACTATAGATAGCTTTGATTTCTTTATCTGAAAACTACCTGTTCATATCTTTTGACTATCAATTGGGGAATGGATCTCATTTTTATAAATTTAATTCAGTTCTCCATATATTTGAAAAATGCTGTAAATTTTTTTCACAGTTACAATTACTGTGTATTTCTCTCCATCCCATCCCCACACCCCCATATATCCTTCTCTCTTTCTTTTTTACAACGTTCATGCTCAAAAGTGTTTTGCTTCTGACTACCACCTTTCTCAATCCATCCTTGCTTCTATAATCCCTCCCTTCCCCTCCTACTTTCCTGTAGGGTAAGATATATTTCTATACCTAAATAAATGTACATGTTATATAGTATTATTAAATGAAGGATGCTGTATCTTCTCAAAAGATCATGACAGAGCACATTGGCTCTTTAAAAAATTCATGTCACCATATATTTTAATTTTATAACCCATGATAAATGATAGTTTTATTAAATGTAAAATCAACATCTTACTGCAAGTATTATTTTATGAAAGCCAGTAATTCATTTTCCTCCTCAAGGCACACTTCATTCCCTCCAAGTCATCATGTCAGGAAATGAGAGTTGATTTTCTGCTTTTGCTAAAGGGGATGCTGAATCTTTCTGCCCCCATGCATTCTAAAGAAATGGCTTACTTTCTAAGAACCAGAAAAATGGCTATTTGAGATAAGGGTGGAGGGGGCCAAGATGCTCATACTTAAGTAAGTGACAAACATCCTGCCTATAAGGATCCTGCTTATTTCCTAGTTTTATAACAGATAATAAGATATTGAGTTATTTTATTCATTGCACCAAAATCTTTCTTGATTTTGCTCTGACTCACTGCAATTATCCTGAGGCTTTATTTACCAGAGATGCCTCTTCCCTATTCTTGTGATTATTCCTGTTTTGGCTTATGCCCATTATTATTGGTCATTCACACCATCTGGTTTTATCAGTCCATATGTTCCATAAGAATTAGCTTTGTCTTCTTAGGCCTTGCCTCAAAACAGAACAACATGTGACTCAGAAGTTCCAGCAGAACAAATCATTCTCCCATCTTCCCACTCATAGCTTTTCAATCTTCACAATTCTATCAGCCCTTTTAAAAAATATAGTCTGAGAAGGTGGTTATAGATAATTGAGTTTAAAACACACATGAGTCTTTTTTGTTAAGAAATGGAAAACAGTAAAAGCAGTAACATATTCTATTAGTTACACTTTTTTTTTGGTGAGGCAATTGGGGTTAACAGCTAGTAAATGTCAAGTGTCTGAGGCTGGATTTGAACTCAGGTCCTCCTGAATCTGGGGCCAGTGCTCTATCCACTGCGCCACCTAGTTGCCCCTAGTTACACTTTTGTGTAACTTTTTATGGGAAAGTATCATTGGTTAGTTATTTAATGGGAAATAATGTGTCAAAACAAAATTTACCCCTTTTTTCAAAAGGTCAAAGGATAACAGATTGATGTCTACTGTGTTATACTGAGATGAATATATGATAATAATAATAATAACAATGATGAAAATGATGGAACTACTACTACTACTATTACTACTACTACTACAACTACTACTAAGTGGGACATCTAGTTGGCATAGTGGATGGAGTACCAAGAATCTTCCTGACTTCAAATCTTGCCTCATATACTTACTACTTGTGTTACCTTGGGCAAGTCATTTATCCCTGTTTGCCTCAGTTTCCTCATTGGTAAAATGAGCTGGAAAAGGAAATGGCAAACCATTCCCATATATTTGCAAAGAAAACCCCAAATTAGGTCATGAAAATTTGGACACAACTGAAAAATGACTGAAGAAGAACAACAATAGGGAATTGCCAGGCATGATCTTCTATGGAGGATTTAGGGAAGGACAGACATAAAAGAACAGGCATTTTGGTGGATGGTAGAGTCAAAATGGTTGACTGAGAGTAAATATTTTGGCTAGTCTTACCTAATACACCCCCTCCCCAACAACCTAGAAAACCTCCAGACAAAATTCTGATCAGGAAAACCAAGAAAAAAAGTCACAGTGAGTAATTTTTCAACCCAGGGAGACTTAGAAAGATAGAGAGATTTGCAGACTCTGGGATAGGGGCTAACCAAGAATTACAGTATAGAGGAAATGAAGGGAGCAGCAGTGGTAGCAGCAGTGGTGGGAAGCATTTTAGCATCCAAGGACGATAAGGGGGCTATGACCAATTAGTAGGGAAAGAATCACCAGGATAGAAAGAGATCCAAGGGGACCTCTGAACTAGTGCTGCAAACAAAAATGGATTCCATTTGACATTTCTGTCACCCATAATCTAGTTCCAGAATAGAAAATAGCAGTCATGGTCTCAAGTGAGAGAGCCCAATTGAGCTTGTGTACAGAGTAAGGAATAAGTTCCAAAAACATAGCTATATGATTTAGAGCCCAAGGGAAGAGGAGTAGAGGAAATAAATCAAGACTGAAGGAAAACCAAGAAGATCAGCAGCTCTGAACCTGTAGAATCTAACAGGAAGCTTATAGTAATTAAGTCCAGTAGCAATCTAATGAAACTCAAGCACATAAAATACAAGAAAGCCAAACCTGGTTCAGGAACTTATGGAGCTCATACAGGGAGGCAGTGAACAAACCTCTACCCATATCACACATTCTTGAAAGCACTGAAAACTTTCATGCTCCCAAACTGAGCTGTAAAAACAGCTGAAGGACATAAAAACACAGATGCTCAGGTCACATAACCACAACAGTAACATAAAATCCAAAGGCAAGAATTAGGGTAGAAGAATGAGCAAATGAAGTAAGAACCCAATCATAAGATCTATTATATCAATGGGGGAACTCAAGACACAAACACAGAAGGAGACAATAACTTGAAAACAAATACAAGCAAGCTTTAAGAATGCAGATTGGGCACAAGCCAAGCAAGAATTCTTACAAGAGTTAAACAGATGCAAAAGTTTTTAAAAACAAAATCAGAGCAGTAGGGGGAAAATGCAAAGAGAAATGAGATTTATACAAGAAAATTATGAAAATAGAGATTACAGCTTTATAAAAGAGGTAGAAGACATTACTGAAGAAAATAACTCCTTAAAAATTAGAATTGGCCAAATGAAAGGTAATGAATGACTCATCAAAACTTCAAGAAATAATAAAACAATGTAAAAATAATGAAAAAAACAGAAGAAAATGTGAAATATCTCATAGGAAAAGTAACTGACCTAGAAAGTAGATTGAAGAGAGAATAAAAGAATCATTAGACTTCCTGAAAGCCACAATAAAAAAGGTGGGAGTAGACACCATATTTCAAGAAATTACAGCTATCTTAGAACCAGAAAGCAAAGTAGAAATTTAAAAAAACCCAGTGATCACCTTTTCAAAGAAACTCAAACATGAAAACTCCCAGGAATATTGTAACCAAAATCCAGAACTCCTAGGTCAGGGAGAAAATACAAGTAGCAAGCAAGAAAGAAAAATTCAAGTACCATGGAACTGCAATTAGGACCATGCAAGATTTAGCAGCCACCACTATAAAGAAACAGAAGGCTTGGAATATAATATTCCAGAAGGCAAAGGATCTAGGATTGCAGCCAAGAATAATCCACCATGAAAAAGTGAGTATAATCCTATTGGGGGAAAATTGACATTTAATTAAAAAGAAGATTTTCAAGCATTCCTGATGAAAAGACCAGGACTTAATATAAAATTTGACATTCATACACCAGGCTCAGGAAAAGTATAAAAAGGTAAATATGAGGGAGAAATCATAAAGGGCTAAACAGCAAGCTATTTACGTTTTTTAAATGGGAAGAAAATACATGTAACCCTTCAGAACTTTATCATCACTAGGTCCCTTAGAGAGAGTCTAATGGGAGAGAGGGTCATAGTGTGATTCTTTTATGTTAGGATGATCTCCAAAGAAGAATTGAAGGATGAGGAAGATTAATACACTGGGAAAGGGGGGGTAAAGTAGAGGAAAAATTAAGAAAATTACCTCACATAAATGGGGTACACAAGGAAAAGTTTATACAATGGAGAGAATAGTAGGAGGGGAACTGGAAAAATTTTAGCCTCAGGCCCCTCTGAACTGACTTGAGGATAGAAGAACACACACACACATTTGCATATAAAAATTCATTTTACCCAACAGAAAAGGAGGGAAAGGGGTTAAGAGAATGGGGTGAGGCAGTAGAATGGAGGATAGATTAAGGGCAGCAGGAATTAGAAACAAAATAAATTCTTGAGATAACAAGATTAAAAAATAGAAGTATAAGAGAATAGGATGAGGCAGCTAGGTGGTACAGTGGATAAAGCACTGGCCCTGGATTCAGGAGGACCTGAGTTCAAATCCGGCCTCAGACACTTGACACTTACTAGCTGTGTGACCCTGGGCAAGTCACTTAACCTTCATTGCCCTGCAAAAAAAGAGAGAGAGAGAGAGAGAGAGAGAGAGAGAGAGAGAGAGAGAGAGAGCGAGAGAGAGCAAGAGAGAGAGAGAGAGAGAGAGAGAGAGAGAGAGAGAAAGAGAGAGAGAGAGAGAGAGAGAGAGAGAGAGAGAGAGAGAGAGAGAGAGAGAGAGAGAATAGGATGGAGAGAAATATCCAGTTAACAATCAGCTATGAATGTCAATGGCATGAACTCACCTACAGAATGTAAAAGGATCGTAGAATGGAAGTGGAATGCAACAATGTTGTTTACAAGAAACACACTCAAAGCAGAAAGATACATATAGAGTTTTTAAAAATAGAGAGCTAAAGCAGAATCTGTTGTTTCAGATGACATAAAAAAGGAAGAGGTATGCATTTAAAAAAAAATTTTTTAAAAAGAAAGGGCATGCATGGGTCACATTCTATGTTCATGGATGCAGTACTCACATCAGTGAGGTAAAAGATCCATTAAAGAATTGAAAATAATGTGGTACAGACTATTTGAAATATAGCAATTCAGAGAAGAAAAATCTTCTCTTATGATTTTTAAGGCCCTTTTCCCTCAAGCACACTTTTGACTCAACTCCCACCCCTTATCTATGGGATGGACTATAGCCTGAAGTAATCTTCATTTAGAAAGTCATGGGGATTCTGATCAGGAAAGCCAGGTCAAGCTGGGTTCAATATCAGGTAATCTTGAAACCTTTATCTTTTCTGTAACAGAAATCCTTTCTTCCCCAGCAATGGTTTTTGAAAAAGCCTTTGTCAAGAATTATTTAACAGTCAAAAGAAATCATGTGGAAAGATTGGGAGTCTGAAAATCACGTTTCAAGTCAGCTTTGACATCAAGTTACTTAACAACTCTAGGTGATTTTCCTCACCTATAACATTATTGGTTTGAACTATGTAATCCCCAATGCATTTACCAAGACATCATTGTAAAACAGAAGTTATAAAACTTCCCACTCTTCCCCTCTTATAAATCTGGAACACACTTCCACAAATACACAAAAAGTCTATGGGAAAAGCAAGCAAAACCTTAGAAAACAATAGTAATGAACCACCCACATAGGGCATGCATTTCATCAAGGCAACTCATTACTTTGGAACTGCAGGGATATTCCTTATCTCCCCATGGGGTGTCCTCAATGAAACATTCTCTTGGGCATATCATCTCTTCTGGGTGTGTCACTCAGCTAAAATGCCAAGGTCTATGTCTCTCTGCTACTTGACTTACAAGATCATGGTGAAATTTGATTGCCCAGAGAAGTTCTTCAGTATAGTACATCAGTTTCATGACAGCATGGTTGCATGGGTTCTGGATAATGAATGATGCTCTCATGCTTTCTCAGTCACCACTGGAGTAAAGAGGACTGCATGCTTGCTCCCATGCTTTTTAGCATAACATTTTCAGTGATGTTGTCGCATCCCTTTGGCAAGGAGGAAAATGTTATCAAGGTAAGTTACCACACTGATGGCAAATTATCTAGGTTGAAAAGGCTACAAGCCAAGACTAAAATGGAAAGTTGATGCATGACTTTTTTTTTTGTTCACAGGTGATTGTGCATTTTATGCAGCCTCTGAGGCTGAGATGCAACAGAATATGGATCAATTCTTTGCCACTTGTGCTAATTTTGACCTTAGGATTAACACAAAAAACCCCAAGATTTTCCACCAGCCAGCACTACACCATCCATATGTGAAATCGTTGGTTACAGCAAATGGAGAAATCTTGAATGCTGTGGATAAGTTCCCTTATCTTAGCAGTGTACTTTGTAGAGATGTACATACAGATGACAAGGTTGATACATGAATTACTAGAGTTAGTTCAGTGTTAGGGAGGTTCTCAAGGAAAGTTTGGGAAAGAATAGGTATTTGACTAAAGATCTATAGATCTGTTGTTCTGACCTCAATGTTGTATGCCTATGAAGCCTGGGGAGTATGCCAGCACCATGCCAGGAAATTAAATTGCTTCCATTTGAATTGTCTTAAGAAGATTCTGAAGATCACCTGGCAATATAAGATACTGGACACTAAGGATTTTTCTTGAGCTAAACTGCCAAGCATTAACACTCTACTGTAGATAGTGCAAATCTGGGGCAGCTAGGTGGTGCAGTGGATAGAGCACCAGCCCTGGAGTCAGGAGTACCTGAGTTCAAATCTGGCCTCAGACACTTAACACTTACTAGCTGTGTGACCCTGGGCAAGTCACTTAAACCCAATTGTCTCACTAAAAAAAAAAAACTGACTGCTTCTGATAGTGCAAATCTGATGGTCTGGCCATGTTGTTTGAATGCCAAACATGTTTGCCTAAAATATTATTTTATGGATAATTCACCTAAGGCAATCACTCACATGGATGTCAGAAGTGATACAGGGACATTCTAAAGGTCTCTCTGAAGAACTTTGGTGTCCCTTGTAAGACATGGGAGACACTGGCACAGGATCATCTAGAATGGCATGCCCTCATCAAAGAAGGTACTGTGCTCTATGAGCAAAACAGAATTGCCAGAAATGTCAGGTTGCATTAGAGACATCTCCACTCCAAATGTTCATGTGGACTATTTTTGCCCAACCTGGGTTAGAGCCTTCCAAGCTCATATTGGTCTGATCAGCCACAACTGGACATACTGTATGCTGACCTGGACATAGTGATGTCATTTTGGTACTCTTTGAGTAAGAAGTACAACAATCAACCAATCAATCCATATCTGTAGAGCCCTAGATAAAACCATTTTTGTTGTGAAGTCACTTCAGTTACGTGCAACTCTTTATGACCCCATTTGGGATTTTCTTGGCAAAGATACTGGAGTGGTTTGCCATTTCCTTCTTCAGCTCATTTTGCAGATGAGGAAATTGAGGCAAACAGTGTTAAATGACTTGCTCAGGGTCACACAACTGGTAAATTTCTGAGGACAGATTTGAACTTCCTGAGTCCAGGCCCAGTGTTCTGTCTACTGCACTACTATTGATGATGTGAACTGTAATTAAGCTGTATTTTGAGTCTTTGCATAAGGAACTCTGAGTGACAGCAAAATGAACAAAACAGATATGATTTTGTGGGACTATTTCCAAGATTGAATAGAGTACATGAGTCCCCGGGTAAAATCTCTTTTTATTGACTGAAACAACTTTGAATTTGCTTTAAATTGTTTTGAACCTTTGAAGTACTTTTTCTAAGTGCCCCAAAGAGAAGAAGACCAGAAGGAAACATAGAAAACTAGGACATTTTGAAAATTACATTTCAAATCTATTATATATTATAAAAAAGCAGGTTTTGCCTATGAGAGATTTGTAATTTTATGTACAATAATTATTTTTTGTTCTATTCTGTATTTGGAAATTCCCATTTTATTTGAGATTTGTTAAATTCAAAATGGTTTTTAAAATGTTTTTGACTGGACCTATAGTTTTTTGGTAACATTCAGATGAGATAATAGATGTATGACCCCTTGCAGAAGCAGCTTACACATGCTGAGCACTTATCTATCTTGTGCTTTCATATTCCAGATTTCTGCACATGACAAAGAAATGTGAATGTGTGGAACTAGAGAAGCTTGTGGAAGCATATGTTAGCATTTACCATAAAGAGCAACTATCAGAGGTCATGCTTGGGCAGGGTTTTTTAAAAGACCGTAGTTGACTAAAAAAAAAAAAAAGACCATAGTTGGTTTTTTTTTAACATCTGACTTGCTCTGGCATTTTGTCTTAGTAAGAGACACATAGTCCTTCAGTGTTTTCTTGAAATCCTATTGGAATGTTACATTTACTGGTGGGCAGTCAGGTATTGAGCTACAGCATCTGAATAATAACACCATGAATTAGAGTCAATAGAAGAAGATGATACTGGGCTGAATTGTGGTGAGCTTCAGGTGTTCCCCATCCACTTGATGATATCTGACCAAGAATTCTTGATAGTACTCATCTACCAAAGAAAGACCTTTTGGTAAATCTGCTCCTGAAGGGCAAGGGATGGGATACAAAAGAGAGAGTAAAGGCCTGAAAACTCAGAATTTATATAAAGTGGTTGTGTAGATTTAAGATAACCTTATGTCTCAACATGGTTACACTTTACTTTTGCTTTTTACTTTATTAAATGCCCTTTAGTCTAACCGGCAAATAAGGGAATTCTTTGGACCTATCCATCCTTAAAAAGGAAGCAAGATTAGGGGTCAGAAGTGAGGACTGAGGCTCTTGAAATCATGATATTTTAGGAAATTGATTTGTACTCATAGGCTTTCAGTCTAAATCTAGAGAACTTGGGAGATGCTGGAAACTGGGAGTTGCATTTGTTCATGCTTAGGTTGCAAGGAGATGTTGTAGCTCAAGCTTAGATTGCCACCCAGTGGCTTACATAGATATAGCACACTGCAATGGCCTATTCCCTCCCAAAGAAACATTTTGCTGATATGCCCTTTATATCAATTTCACCAGGACTCAAGTATTTCATATTTAAAATTATCTAAAAACTTTAAATCATTCTATAAAATTGATTGCTTCCCTATCTACTCGTTCCCTTCATTCAGATACAATTTATTGAGAAAGGAGAGAAAAAATAATCAATTGATTAAGAATAGATTAAACATAAACTGGGCAACTAGGTGGTGCAATGGATACAGTGCCATGCCTGTAGTCAGGAAGACTGATCATCCTGAGTTAAAATCTGGCTTCAGCCACTTACTTATTAGCTGTGTGACCCTGGGCAAGTCACTTAACACTTTTTCCCTCAGTTTCTTCATCTGTAAAACGATCTGGACAAGGAAATGGCAAAGCACTCCAGTATCTTTGCCAAGAAAACCCCAAATAGGGTCATAGAGAGTCAGACATAACTGAAAAATAATGGAACAACAATAGACATAAACCACTAGAGCCACATTCCTCCCCATAACCAGCACTGTCAACACAAAAAAATTCTTTCCACCTCTATGTGCATCCTCATCTCGCTTACTTATGATTGTATTCTAAAGGTGCCACGGGCATGTTGGTACATTTGAAAAAAAGCCCCATCTTCCTTTCTTTTCCTGCGTATAAATCAAACCCACACAAACCAGTTGCTGCTATTCACACTGGCTCCATAGTTCAAGATAATGCTAATTTTTCTGTACTTACTCTGTGTCCTACTTTTCCTCTTGGGGGGTGGAGCTGATTAGGGAGGAAGAAAATTACCATTTGTATAGCACCTGCTATGTGCTAGGTTCAGTGCTAAGCACTTTTAAAACATAATAAACCTTTTTATTTATAGTTTGGGGGTCTAAAACTTTTCCTCTTTCCCTCCCTCCCCTACCCCCTCCCTGAAGTGGCGAACAATAAGACATGGGTTATACATGTATGATTATGTAAAACATTACCATATTTGTCATTTTGTACAAGAAAACTTGATCAAAAGAAAAAAATGGAAAGAGTGAAAAATATCCTGCTTCAGTTTATTCCATAAATATCAGTTCTTTCTTGGGAGGTGGACAGTATGTTTCATCAATATTCTTTTGGGATTGTCTTGGATCATTGTATTCTTGAGAATAGTCAAGTCAATCACAATTCTTCATCAAACAATACTGCTGTCTCTGTGCACAATGTTCTTTTGGTTCTGCTCACTTCACTATACATCATTTCATGCAAGTGTTTCCAGACTTTTCTGAAATCATTCTGCTTGTCATTTCTTATAGCAGAATAATATTCCATCACCATCATATACCACAGTTTCTTTAGCCATTCCTCAGTTGATGGGCATTCCTTTGATTTCCAATTCTTAGCCACAACAAAAAGAGCTGCTATAAATATTTTTGTACAAATAGGTCTTTTTCACTTTTGGGGGATGTCTTTGGTATATAAGCCTAGCAGTGGTATTGTTGGATCAAAGGGTATGCACAATTCTATAACCCTTTGGGCATAGTTCCAAATTGCTCTCCAGAATGGTTGGATCTTTTCACAACTCCACCAACAGTGCATTATCGTCTCAGCTTTCCCATGTCCCCTCCAATATCCAATATTTCCCATTTTTGTTATATTTGCCACTCTGATAGGTGTGAGGTGATACCTCAGAGTTGTTTTAATTTGCATTTCTTTGATCAATAATGATCTAGAGCATTTTTTCATATGATATATAGATAGCTTTGATTTCTTTGAAAATTGCTTGTTCATATCCTTTGACCATTTATTAATTGGGGAATGACTTATATTTTACAAATTTGACTTAGTTATTTATACATTTGAGAAATTTGGCCTTTATCAGAGATATTTTTTTTCAAAAATTCTCAGGGCAGCTAGTTGGTGCAGTGGATAAAGTACTAGGCCTGGATTCAGGAGGACCTGAGTTCAAATCTGGACTCAGACACTTGATACTTACTAGCTGTGTGACCCTGGGCAAGTCACTTAACCTTCATTGCCCTGCAAAAAAATTCTTTCCCAGTTTTCTACTTCCTTTGTAATCTTGGTTACATTACTTTTGTTTGTACAAAAGCTGCTGAGCACTTTTACTACAAATATGATCTCATTTGTTCCTCACAATAACCCTGGGAGGTAGCTGCTATTATTATGCCCATTTTACAGTTAAGGAAACTGAAGCTGACAGAGGTTGTCCAGATTCACATAATCCTTTTGTCTGAAGCTGTATTTTGAACTCAGATTTTCTTTACTCTAGGCCCAATATTTTATCTGGTGTACTTCTGTACAGCATATGTAACCCTCTATTCTTTTTATGTGTACCACCAATGGGATATATATGTATATATATGTATGTGTGTATGTATATATATATATATATATATATATATATATAGAGAGAGAGAGAGAGAGAGAGAGAGAGAGAGAGAGAGAGAAGACTCTTCATATGCCCATTCAATAATCACTCTTATATGACTAATCTACTCATCAACAGGGCCTAAAATCAGATAGATAAGTTCAAATCTGGCCCCGGACACTTAACTAGCTCTATGACTCTGGACAACTTAACCTCTGTTCCCTGGGCCCTCCCCCCCCCCCGTTTCCTCTTCTGTAAGACAGGGATAATAACAGTGCCCATCTTCCAAGGTTATATCAAATGACATAGTCATTGTGAAGTGCTTAGCATAATGCTTGGTACATAGTAAGTACTATACAAATGTTCACTGTTTTTTATTCTTATTGTCATTCCATGTCATGACTCCTGCTCCTCTTTCAAATAGAGATGCCCAAATGGGAAACTGGCTCCTTCTTGTCCTCCAGCTTGCCTTGCAGCTCCAGTTTCACCTCCAGCTCTGCTCAAGTCCTGGCTTCATCAGCACATTCCTGCTCTTCCCACATCCTCACCCCAAGGTTCTCTCTTCATCCCAAAGGCCACCTTTTTGTGTGTGAGGCAAAAATGAAAGGAAGAATGAAAAATAGTATGTTTCAGTCTGTATTCAAATGCCATCAGTTCTTTCTCTGGAGGCCAATAGCATTTTTCATCATAAGTCCTTTGGGATTGTCAGGGATCATTGCGTTGCTGAGAAAAGCTAAGTCATTCACAGTTAATCAGCATAAAATGTGCTGTTATGGTAGACAATGTGTTCTCCTGGTTCAGCTCAGTTCACTTTGCATCAGTTCCTGGAAGTCTTTCCAAGTTTTTCTGAAATCATCTTGCTTATCATTTCTTATAGTACAATAATATTCCTTTACAATCATATTCCACAACTCGTTCAGCCATTCCCCAATTGATGAGCATCCCCACAATTTCCAATTCTTAGCCACCACAAAAAAGAGTTGCTATAAATATTTTTATACCTGTGGGACCTTTTCCCTTAAAAAATCTCTTTGGGATACAGACCTAGTAGTGATATTTCTGGGTCAAAGGGTAAATACACTTTTATGGCACTTTGAGCATAGTTCCAAATTGCTCCCAAAATAGTTGGAACAGTTCACAACTCCACCAATAGTGCATTAGTGTCACACTTTTCCCATATCCTTTCCAACATTTGTCATTTCCCTTTTCTGTCATATTAGCCAATCTGTTACGTGTGAGGTGGTACCTCAGAGCTGTTTTAATTTGCATTTCTTTAATCAATAGTGATTGTTTTTTCATTGTTTCTAATAATAACCATTTTCTCCCTCCTCTCCCCCTCCCAATCAATAGTGATGTAGATAATTTTTTCATATGACTATAGATAGCTTTATTTGTCTGAAAACTGCCTGCTCATATCCTTTGATCATTTATCAATTGGATAATAGCTTGTATTTATACGAATTTGAGGCCTTTATTAGAGATATTTGCTGCTAATCCCCCCACCAATGCACACACACACACACACACACACACACACACACACACACACACACACACACACACCACCACAGTTTTCTGCTTTCCTCCCAGTTTTAGTTACATTGGTTTTGTTCTTGCAAAAATTTTAATTCAATATAATCAAAATTATCCATTTTACATCCATAATGTTCTCTATCCCTCATTTAGCTCTTAGCTATTGATCTGACACATATTTTGGTATGGTACTAAATCTTTAAATTTATGTAGTGTCACTTTATTATAAAATGCAACTATGGGTAATATCTCTCTAATTGTTTAGATCTTTATTTCAGGAAAACATTTTGCACTTGTATTTATAAGTCCTGCCTGTCTTGGTCAGGAGACTCAGAGATAATTTATCCATTTTATAGTGATTTTGAATGGAATTGATTTTTCTCTTCATACTGTGTTCTATTAGTAATATAGCAAAAGTGACTTTTTGTGAATTAAATTAGACCTACTCTTGGCAGCAGTTATAATGAAGCCTTCTTGAGTTTGGAGAATTTAAAAATGAGGAGATGACTTTATCAATTTCTCCTACCCATTTCAGTTTCTTCATCTGAAGACAAATACCTCTCCAAGTGCGTAATTATGTGGTAACACAAATGCCCACATTGGGAAGGGGAAAAGAAACCCTTGCATAAGACATTGATTCCAAAGAGGATCTATTAAAGAATATTCTTTATAGCTGGCTAGGAATGGGAGGAAGATACTAGGGGCCTCTAAACTTCTTTCATATTGGGGTCAGGATATGGAAATTCCTGGTGGGGGGAGTTGCTAGGTGGCTCATTGCATAGAGTGCCAGGCCTGGAGTCAAGAAGACTCATCTGGCTGAGTTCATATCTGGCCTCAGACACTTCCTAGCTATGTGACCCTGGGCAAGTCACTTAACCCTGTTTGCCTCAGCTTCCTCATCTGTAAAAGGAGTTGGAGAAGGAAATGGCCAAACAATCCTGTATTTTTGCCAAGAAAATCCAAGACAGACAGTACTGAAAAATGACTGAACAACAAATGGAAACTCCCCAGATTCAGTGGCATGTCAATTCTAGATATGGATTACTAGCTTTTCCTTTTTGTATAGGAAAAGTCCCATCTCTGACTTTACTTCCCCTTTTTGAGGAGTTTCAAAATGGCCATTGATGGGGTGGGGTATTGTTTCTTTTTACCTCTGCCTTTGCACAGGCCTTTGATTCAGGAGTACTGAATTCAAATCCAGCCTTAGACACTTGACACTTACTAGCTGTGTGACCCTGGGCAAGTCACTTAACCCCAATTGCCCTGAAAAAAAAAAACCAACACAAGAAAATCATTATTATTTCAGGGCAGCTAGGTGGTGCAGTGGATAAAGCACCAGCCCCTCAATTCAGGAGGACCTGAGTTCAAATCCAGCCTCAGATATTTGACACTTAGTAGCTGTGTGACCCTGGGCAAGTCACTTAACCCTCATTGCCCCACAAAAACAAAAAAAACAAAACAAAAACACCTCTGCCTTTGAATGTGGTAATTGGTTGATAGGCCAAAAAAAAGAGTGGGATGTTCCTTGATTTAGTCAGGGAAGGTTAACAAGGAACATCTGAAGAATCTTATCTATGATGTCAGATGTTATGGAGCCATCTGGGTTCAGAGGGACAGTAATCTATGAGATCATTGGGAAAATATGGAAAGCCTTGATTTCAGAGTTTTTAAAAAATGCAAGGAATAAGGAGAGGCAGCTTATGATGAAATGGATAGAGCAGTGGGCCTGGAGTCAGGAAGACACTAGTTCAAATCCGTTCATAGACACATAAGTATGACTCTGGAAAAATCACTTAACCTCTGCCTCAGTTTGCTCAACTATAAAATGGGGATAATAATAGTACCTGCCTTTCAGGGTTGTTGTCAGGATCAAATGAGAGAATAATTGTGCAAAGCACTTATTCCCTTCCCTTCCCCACTTAGATGCCAATTATCATTCAAGAGCCAAGAGAATCACTGTGGGTTGCTCTCTCCAACGAGGAATCAGAGTCCTATTAGATGTGCTTATGAATTCTCACTTATTCCCCTTGTGATTATACTTGTGAAATGCTAGCTTAGATTCTATAGAGGAGGAGGAATACATTTGCCACACAAATAAAAACCATTGTAAGAAAACGAACGTTTTATTTATATACATGCATATACATATATTCTAAAGCAAGCAATATGAATTAATTTATATTTCTGAGGGAATTAAATAGCACAGAGTCAGGGACAGATCTTTAAGACTTTCCACTATAGATTTCCCTTCGAGATGAGTGATCCCTTAATGACTATTCTTGGGTCCAATCATTCAATCAGTTCCAAATCCAATTATTATATATTCTTGAGAAAGAAAAAGAAAACAACAACGGTGGATTCTTTACTTTTTATTATAACAATGACCTATTTAATTTGGGGAGAGCTGATAAAGTATTGCCACAGGCATAGGAATTTATATAACTTAGTTTTTTTGTTTTTTGTTTTTGTTTTGTTTTTTTTTTACAAAATACAGTGATGATGTCAGTAGTGCTAAATTGATATATTATACATTTGTAAACATACTCTTTGGCCTAATATCTGGACAAGAATCATGGTAGGTGTGCTTTCAAGCATTCTGAAATGGTTTATATTGCTCAATAACTACAATGAATTTTAAATGAAGTTAAATTTCAGCAGACTAGGATGATTTTTTAATATATGTTTTCCCACTGATCAAGAACAGGGAAAGTCCTCAGAAGCCATATAGTCTAACTCTTATTTTAGAAATGAGAAAACCACGGTTCAGGTTGGAGCCAGCTGGTGAAGGGTTTTAAATTCCAAACACTAGTCCGTATTTGATTCTAGAGGTAATAGGGAGTTTAAATACAGGTGTGATGTATTCAACCTTGGATTTTAGGAATATAACTCAATGTTGGAGGGACTATGGAAAGATGGGCACAGCAATGTGGTGGGGTAGTGTTCAGCCCTTTCAGTCCAACTCTTTGTGACTCCATTTGGGGTTTTCTTGCTGGAGCAGTTTTCCATTTCCTTCTCCAGCTCATTTTGCAGATGAGGAAACAGCAAACAGAGTTAAGTGACTTGCTCAGTGTCACACAGATCATAAATGTCTGAGGCCAGATTTGAACTCAGGAAGATAAGTCTTCCTGACTCCAGACCCAGCACTCTATCCAGGGCACCACCACGATGCCACATATGTGTGGTTGGGAAGTTGCAAATTAATCTAACTATTCTGGAAAGCAATTTGGAATATTCCAGAAGAGAAAACTCTCTGTATCCTTTGTCCCAGAGATTTCACTGCTAGGCATTTAACCCAAAGTACTAATTAGGGCTTTCTTCTGTCATCCCAATAAGCTACATGCTGCTCAGTAGTGATGGAGTATATGACCAGATCCAAGGGAAATGCCCAACAATTAGGCTTTCCCCTGATCATTTTGCTATAATTCTATTTGTTTTGTAAGTAGCCTATGTAAATTATGTGGATGGATCTTTATCACAGATCCTACTCTCATGCCTGATTCAGGATACTAGAAATGTAGAAGTTTCTCCGTCTCCCCCTAAGGGTTTCCAGGGTACTCCTGAAATTTGGGGCTGACTTTCTAAAGGCATTGGTTCAAGTCTCTACTAGCATGCTTCTCTTAAAGAGTATCAATTAAGAATCATTTAATCAACCAGCCCCCAATTTTTTTTTTAAAGAAAATGGTACTTGGTAAGGTGGCATAGTAAACACAATTGAGACAAAACATTTTTTCAAATGTCTGACATCTTTTTATCTATATCTCTGTATGTATGTCTATTGAGAAAGACACACACACACACACATACACACACACACATACAGAGAGCAAGCGAGCACTTATGCTTAGGGAACATATGTGGCAAAGACCTGGGTAGCTCACACCTCCTGATTGCTGGAAGACCTCTTTTCTCATTCATGAAGTTCCCCTGAAGTATCGTAAATATTCACCCAGTTTGTCCTTGGCTTCTGATGAAGACATTGTCACCAACGGATCCAGGATGCCATTTAGGACATTGATGGCAATCCCATTACAGTTATTCCTTCCACATCATGACTTTCTCCATCATGGTTTTGATATATCAAGAAATTAAATGGGAATTTTGGGGAGTTTTGCAGAAGCTTCAGGTGACACCTGTCACCTGAAGCAGATGTCACAGAAAAAAGTTCTCTTTCACACAATGTTTTTACTTAACATTGACCTACCTATAGCCTATGACCAAATACTTAACCCAAATTTTATAATAAGGTACTTTACACA
Organism: Dromiciops gliroides; assembly: GCF_019393635.1. Classification (NCBI taxonomy): domain Eukaryota; kingdom Metazoa; phylum Chordata; class Mammalia; order Microbiotheria; family Microbiotheriidae; genus Dromiciops; species Dromiciops gliroides. Next base: position 441,518,354 of record NC_057863.1, on the reverse strand, counting down.
CCTCATAGAAGGAAAAGAAAACATTCAGATTTCTCTGGTATGAAGGGGGGGCAAATTTTTTTACATGGATTTTCCATAGTACAGAGGTCCTACACCCCTAACCCCTGCAAAATGGAAGGGATAACTGTATCATTTAGACCTTGTAGAGCTGGAAAGTCTCCCTCTGGTCAAAGAGGGAAGGGGAGACTTGAGTAAGGCAGAAACCAAAGCATCTCCTTCCCTTCCTCCTCCTGAGCTCTGGAATGTGATGTAAAATCACATTTTCTAATTTCTGGAATTCCTCCCTCTTCCGGCTAACTGCATACATTTTTATGCATGACCCAAGGGGGGTAACAAAATCCCCAACCCTGTTGTAACAAACTTCTTACTTGGTGTCATTTCACATCATTAAATAGCTTTCAAAGACTTTTCACACTTAGTCTAAGGTTTCTGGATTGATTGAGACATGTTCTCTCCTAGATAAGGTTTCAGAGCTAAAATGGGCCATAAAGGTTTCAATCACACCCTTACATGTCTATATCTTATGCTTATCTGTATATGTTGCCACCCCCCCCCCATGAAAGCTCCTAAGGGCATGGATTTTTTCTTTTTTGTTTTTATCTCTCTAGTGCTGTGTGTAGGGCCTGATGCACAGGAGGAAGGGAGGAAACAAGTATTTACTATGTGCCAGGCACTGTGATAAGTGCTTTACAAATATCCCATTTAATCCTCGCAAAACTCTGGGAAGAAGATGCTATTATCATCTCAATTTAACAGCTGAAGAAATTGAGGCAGATGAAGGTAAAATCACTTGTCCAGGGTCACATAGCTAGTAAGTATCTGAGGCCACATTTGAACTCAGGTCTCCCTAACTCCAAGTCCAAAATATTCTGTCCACTATTCCACCTAACAGCCTCTAAGAGGTACTTAGTAAATGCTTGTTGATTGTATTGTGCCTCCTTTTGTCCTCTGCACTGGCTAGGTGTTTAACCATGGACAAGTTATATGATCTCTCTGAACTTCAGATTCCCATACATAAAATGGGAATAATACATCTAAACTAGGACTTTACATATATCATCTCATTTAGCTCTCACGATAATTCTGTGAGTTAGATATTTGGGGGAGGGGGGGTGCTATTCAGTGCTGTAATTTCACTGGGAAATGGGAATGGGAGCTTCTCCTGGTGGGAGACTCCTGGTGTGGAAACTCCCTCCACCAACTGAGATTGTGAACTCATCTCTTACTCAATATATTGCTTAGGGTCACTGAGAGGTTGAATGGTTTGTCCATGGTCACAGCACCATGTGCCAGAGTTAAGCATTATACTTGGATCTTCTTAATTCCAAGGCTGATCCTCTATCCATTCAACCACAATACCTCCTGAGATTTCCATTATAGCTTTTATGCCCCATTTTATGAGTAAGGAATTTGAGGCCCAAAGAAGTCAAATGTCTTGACCATGTCAAACAGCTATCAGCAGGAAGAGCCATGGATAGAACATCGTCAGGTATTGTCTGACTCTTAGCCTCAAGAGTCTCTACCTACCTACCTACCTACCTACCTACCTACCTACCTACCTACCTACCTACCTACCTACCTACCTACCTATCTATCTATCTATCTGTCTGTCTGTCTGTCTGTCTAAAGTTCTCTCTTTTCTGCCTCATCTGTAACAAGTCTTTTAACTCTTTTCCTCTCCAGGCTAAATAGCCCCAGTTTCTTCAGCTGATAAGACATGGTGTCCAGTCCCCTCAATCATCCTTGATGACAAAGTTATCAGTGACAAAGTTAGCCCTGGAGTGTAGTGAGGATCACATGAGATAATGGGCATAAAACCCTTTGAAAATTATGTTAATTGCTCAGCAGGGTAGTACAAGCCTGCAAAGCCTCCATCTGAGGCTGGTAGTACTTGAACTTGGGAGTTCTGAGCTACATTTGGACTAAAAGGTGATCAGTATTTATGCTGAGTCTCACAACATTATGATGAGCCCCCAAGAGCAGAAAGCCATTGGACGGCCTATGGAAGGACGAACCAACTCAAGGTGGGAACTAAGCAGGGCAAAGTGTCTGTGCTGATCAGTAGTGGAATCAAGCCTGTGAATGAGTAGGGCTGCTGTTCCTTCCAGACTGGGTGAGATAGAAAGATCCAGTCTCAAAGGGAAAAGAAAAAACAAGAAAAAACCATGATGTAAATATAAAATAGTATTCTTTTTTAAAGTAGTATTCTCATCACCTAATGATGGCAATAATTGCCAGGTAACTCAAATAAATAAGACCATCATCCTTTACTCCAGGTATTGATACTGTAGCCTAGATGGAAAACCAAAGGGAAAAATACAGGAAATTTCTGACTGCTTTCTGAATTTGGTTCTTTTTAATAAAACACAAGCATATCCACTTGTACATAATCCTAATTTTAAAGGTACAACATAAATAAAAGTCCAATGTTGTCCAATAGGTTAAAAAAATAGCTCTGCCATAATACTATTGAGACTATGTCTATAAATTCATATTGGAGGAGAGAACTACTCTTAATACACAGAGTGCTGGTCTTGGAATCAGAAACATCTGAAAGGTGACAAAATTTTATAGTTTACAGAAAGATCTTTTGGGTAGGTGGATCTACTGAATACCTAAAATATGTTTATCATTGGTTTATCAGTTTGTATGGAGTTCTGGAATGGAGGTATTGAAAAGTAGCCTAGACCATTTCAGCATGCCAGGCAGGGTTCCTAGAGTGGACAAAGATATCATTTATGTTTGTTTAGATTTTTTTAAATTTTCCAAATTACATGTAAAAATGAATTTTTACATCAATTGTTTAAAACTTTGTGTTTCAACTTCCCTTCTTCCCTCCCTCCTCACCCCCCACCCTAAGAACTCAAGCAATTCAATATAAGTTATAAATGAGTAGTCATGCAAAATATCTCTGCATTAGCCAGGCTGTGAAAGAAAACAGACAAAAACAAAACTTCAGATTAAGGAACTATCAAAAATAATTATGCTTCAATCTGTTTTCAGATACCATCAGTTCTTTTTCTGTAGATGGATTGCAATTTTCATAAGTGCTTCAGAGTTATATTGGATCATTGCATTGCAGAAAATAACCACATCCTTCACATAAGATCATCTTACACTATTGCTGTTATTTTGTATACAGTACATTTTACTTTGCTTTAATTCATGTAGGTCTTTCCAGGTTTTACCGGTAGCATCCTTTTCATAATAACTTATATAGTATTTTAAACTTTATTTTCTTTTTTTAAAAAAGAAATTATTTTATTATCTTCTAGTTACATGTAGAAATAATTTTCAACATTTGTTTATATAAATTTCCAATTTCCAATTTTTCTCCCTCCCTCCCCTCCCTCCCCCCTCGCCTAGACAGCAGGCAATCTGATATAGGTTATATATACATAATAACATTAAACATATTTCTGCATTAGCCATGTTATACAAGAAGGATCAGAGCACAAAGGAAAAACCTCAAATCAGAAAATCAACAGCACCAAAACCAAAAGAAATAGTTTGGTCTGATCAGCATCCACAATTCCTTTATTTTTTTCTGGATTTGGAGATCCTTTTCCATCATGAGTCCTTTGGAACTTTCTTGTTCTGTTGGATTGGTGAGAAGAATCTAGTCTATCACAGTTGATCAACACATAATGTTGATGATACTATGTATAATGTTCTTCTGGTTCTGCTCATCTCACTCATCATCAGTTCATGCAAGTCCTTCCAGGTTTCTCTGATCTCCTCCTGCTCATCGTTTCTTACAGCACAATAGAATTCCATTACATTCACATACCACAACTTGTTCAGCCATTCCCCAATTGATGGAAATCCCCTCAATTTCCAATTCCTTGCCACCACAAAAAGAGCAGCTATAAATATTTTTGAACATGTGGGTCCTTTTCCCTTTTTTATGATCTCTTTGGAAAAAAGACCCAAGAGTGGTATTGTTGGGCCAAAGGGTATGCATAGCTTTATAGCCCTTTGGGCATAATTCCAAATTGCTCTCCAGAATGGTTGGATCAGTTCACAGCTCCACCAAAAATGCATTAGGTGTTCCAAATTTCCACATCTTCTCCAACATTTATTATTTTCCTTTTTTGTCATATTAGCCAATCTGATAGGTGTCAGGTGGTACCTCAGAGTTGTTTTAATTTGCATCTCTCTAATCAATAGTGATTTAGAGCATTTTTTCATATGGGAATAGATAGCTTTGATTTCTTCATCAGAAAACTGCCTTTTCATAACCTTTGACCATTTCTCAATAGGGGAATAACTTGGATTCACATAAATTTGATTTAGTTCCCTACATATTTTAGAAATGAGGCCTTTATCAGAGGTACTGGCCATAAAAATTGTTTCCCAGCTTTCTGCCTCCCTTCTAATTTTGGATGCATTGCTTCTGTTTGTACAAAACTTTTTTAATTTAATGTAATCAAGGTCATCCATTTTGCATTTCATAATATTCTCTATCTCATGTTTGGTCATAAACTGCTTTCCTTTCCAAAGATCTGAAAGGTAGACCATTCCTTTTTCTCCTAATTTACCTATGGTATCGCCTCTTATGTCTAAATCATGTACCCATTTTGACCTCATTTTAGTATAAGGTGTAAGATGTTGGTCTATGCCTAATTTCTGCCATACTATCTTCCAGTTTTCCCAGCAATTTTTGTCAAATACTGAATTCCTATCCCAGAAGCTGGGGTCTTTGGGTTTATCAAACAGTACATTACTAATATAATTTACTACAGTGTCTCCTGTGCCAAGCCTATTCCATTGGTCCTCCCCTCTATTTCTTAGCCAGTATCAGATAGTTTTGATGACTGCTGCTTTATAGTAGAGCTCCAGATTTGGTACAGCTAACCCACCTTCCCGTGCATTTTTTTCATTATTTCCCTTAATATTGTTGACTTTTTGTTTTTCCAGATGAATTTTGTTATTATTTTTCTAGCTCTATAAAATAATTTTAGGTAGTCTGATTGGTATGGCACTGAATAAGTACATGAATTTAGGCAGAATTGTCATTTTTATTATATTAGCTCTGCTTATCCATGAGCAATTGATATCTTTCCAATTTTTTAGATCTGATTTGATTTGTGTGAAAAGTATTTGGTAATTGTGTTCATAGAGTTCCTGGGTTTGTCTTGGCAAGTAGACTCCCAAGTATTTTATATTATCTACTGTTACTTTAAATGGAATTTCTCTATCTCTTGCTGCTGGACTTTGTTGGTCATGTATAGAAATGCTGATGATTTATGTGGCTTTATTTTATATCCTGCTACTTTGCTAAAGTTGTTAATTGTTTCAAGTAATTTTTTTGTTTTATTTTTTGTTTTTGTTCATTTGTTGGTTTTTTTTTAGTGAGGCAATTGGGGTTAATTGACTTGCCCAGGGTCACACAGCTAGTAAGTGTTAAGTGTCTGAGGCCGGATTTGAACTCAGGTACTCCTAACTCCAGGGCCACTTAGATGCCCAATTTCAAGTAAATTTTGAGTTGATTCTCTAGGAATCTTTAAGTACACCATCATATCATCTGCAAAGAATGATAGTTTTGCTTTCTCCTTGCCTATTCTAATTCCTTTAATTCCTCTTTCTTCTCTGATTGCTAAAGCTAACATTTCTAGTACAATATTAAATAGTATAGGTGATAATGGACATCCCTGTTTTGCCCCTGATCTTATTGGGAAGGCCTCTAACTTATCTCCATTACATATAATGCTTGTTGATGGTTTTAGGTAGATACTGCTTATTATTTTAAGGAAAGCTCCACCTATTCCTAAACTCTCTAGTGTTTTTATTAGGAATGGGTGCTGTATTTTGTCAAAAGCTTTCTCTGCATCTATTGAGATAATCATATGATTTTGGTTAGTTTTCTTATTGATGTGGTTGATTATGTTAATAGTTTTCCTAATGTTGAACCAGCCCTGCATTCCTGGTATAAATATTACCTGGTTCTGGTGTATTATCCTGGTGATCACTTACTGTAATCTCCTTGCTAATATCTTATTTAAGATTTTAGCATCAATATTCATTAGGGAAATTGGTCTATAATTTTCTTTCTCTGTTTTTGCTCTGCCTGGTTTTGGTATCACCACCACATTTGTGTCGTAAAATGAATTTGGTAGGACTCCTTCTTCACCTATTTTTCCAAATAATTTGTATAATATTGGAATTAATTGTTCTTTAAATGTTTGGTACAGTTTTGTGGCTAGATTTATCTAATTCTGAGAGGGGAAGATTCAGATTCCTCCACTAGTATAGTATTATTGTCTAATTGCTCTTGTAACTCATTTAACTTCTCTTTTAAGAATTTGGATGCTATACCACTTGGTGCATATATGTTTAATATTGATATTACTTTATTATCTATAGTACCTTTTAGCAAGATGTAGTTTCCTTCCTTATCTCTTTTAATTAGATCTATTTTTGCTTTTGCTTTGTCTGAGATAAGGATTGCTACCTCTGCTTTTTTGACTATAGCTGATGCATAATATATTCTGCTCCAGCTTTTTACCTTTACTCTGCATGTATCTCTCTGCTTCAAATGTGTTTCTTGTAAACAGCACATTGTAGGATTTGGGTTTTTAATCCTCTCTGCAATTCGCTTCTGTTTTATGGGAGAGTTCATCCCATTCACATTCACAGTTAAAATTATTAACTGTTTATTTCCCTACATCTTCTTTTCCCCTTTGTACTCTTTTTTCCCCTTCTTTCCCCCTATTCCACTTGACCAGTGTTTTGCTTCTGACCACTACGTCCCTCAATCTGCCCTCCTTTTTATCAGCTGCCCTTCTTTTTCTTGCCCCCTTTTCCCCTACTTGTGCCCTCCCTTCTATCAATATCACCCTTTTCCCATTTCCCCTTTTGTTTCCCTACAGAGTAAGCTAAGTTTCTTTGTACAAACAGGAGTGTATTTTATTCCCTCCCTGAACCAAGTCTGATGAGAGTAAGGTTGCAACAATGCCCATCCCTCCCTTCTTTCCCTCTGTTGTAATGGGTTCTTTTTGTGCCTCTTCCTATGATACAATTAACCCCATTCCACATCTCCTTTCCTCTCCTCCCCCTAGTCTTCTTTTATTCTGTCCCTTAAGTTTCTTTATATCATCACATCAAAGTTGATTTAATAGCAATACCTTTACAGAGATACAGATCTCAAGAGTTAAATGTATTATCCTCCCTCATATGGACTCAAGCAGTTTAACATAATTGAACAACCCTTTTCTCCCCCTTGTTTACCTCTTTATGTTTCTCTAGAGTCTTGTATTTGGAGATCAAATTTTCTGTTCATTTCTGGTCTTTTTCTCAGGAAGCCTTGAAAGTCCCCTAGTTCATTGAATGTCCATCTTTTCCTCTGAAAGAGAACGATCAGTTTTGCTGGGTATTTGATCCTGGGTTATAATCCAAGCTCCTTTGCCTTCCTGTATATCATATTCCAAGCTCTGCGATACTTTAATGTTGAAGCTGCCAGGTCCTGAGCAATCCTGACTGTGGTTCCATGGTATTTAAATGGTTTCTTTCTGGCTGCTTGGAGTATTTTCTCCTTCACCTGATAATTCTGGATTTTGGTTACTATATTCCTTGAAGTGTTCCTTTTGGGGTCTCTTTCAGGAGGTGTTCGGTAGATTCTTTCAATGATGATTTTATCCTCTGATTCTATAATTTCAGTGCAGTTCTCCATAATAATTTCCTGGAATATGGTGTCTAGACTCTTTTCTTGATCATGGCTTTCAGGTAGTCCAATAATTCTCAGATTATCTCTCCTGGACCTATTTTCCAGGTCAGTTGTTTTTTCCAATGAGGTATTTCACATTTTCTTCTATTTTTTCAGGTTTTTTTTTATTCTGCTCGTCAGATTCTTGTTTTCTCATGGAGTTATCTGCTTCCGTCTGCTCAATTTTAATTTTTACAGCCTTATTTTCAACAGTAAACTTTTACACTTCTTTTTCTGTTTGGCTAATTTTTTCTCTCATTTGGCCAATTTTATTTTTTAAGGAATTGTTTTCCTCAGTCATTCTTTGTGCTTCTTTTTGCAGTGTAACTCTCATTTCTTTTATTTCTTTTTCCATTTTTTCTTCTATCTCTCTTATTTGGTTTTTAAAAGCCTTTTTGAGCTCTTCAAAGAGGGCTTTTTGGTCTTGAGACAAGATCATTTTACCTCTTGAGTCTTCACTTTTGAGCATTTTGACTAACTCATCTGTGTTTGAATTTTGGTCTTCCCTTTCACCATAGAAGTTGTCAATGGTAAGGGTCCTTTTTTGTTTCTTGCTGATGTTGTAGGCTATTTTTAAACTTATCAAGTTGAAGTCTGCTCCTGAGGCGCAGGGTTCAGGGTTGCAAGCTTCTTACTGCTCTCAGCTGCCCCACTCTCAGCTTCCCTACTCTCAGCTGTGTCGAGTTGAAACAGTGTTGAAACAGTGTTGAGCTGCCCACTGAGCCGAGCTTTGCTGAAGTGAGCTGCCAGCTGAGACGAGTGGTGCTGAGCCACACTGAGTCTAGCTTTGCTAAGGTGATCTGCCAGCTGGGATGCTGAGTCGCTCTCCCCTTTTACCCCAGGTGAGACAGACCTTTTCTGAAGTCTTCTAAATTATTTCACGTAGCAGGATTTCGTCTCTCTTTTTGTAGGTTCTGTAGTTCCAGAACCTGTTTAGAGGCTTGATTTAATGTTGTTTTTGAGGGAAATATAGGAAAGCTCAGGAAAGGTCCTAGCTTCTGTCCACCATCTTGGCTCTACCCCCATAATACTTTAAACTTGACAAAGAATTTTCTTCACAATATCCCAGCAAAGTAAGTACCATACATTTTTGCCATTATAATCAATCATCATAACTGTTTCCCTCCATCCTATTCCCTTCCCATGATATTTACTCTATTTTCTATCTTCTTTTACCCTATTCCTCCTCAAAAATGTTTTGCTTCTGCCCTCCCTTCTTTCACCCTTCCCTACTTATCCTCTTCCCCTCCTACTTTCCTGCAGGGTTATATAGATTTCTCCACCCAATTGGGTATGAGCCAACTCTGATGAGATTAAGGGCTTTGAGCTAATTCTGATGGGTATAAGGCTCCTTCAGTTCCCCACAACTCCCCTCATCTCTCCCCCCACTCCATAAGCTCTTTCCTATTTCTTTCATGTGAGATTTCACTCCATTCTGCCACTCCCCTATCCCCTCCCCCAGTGTATCCCTCTCCCCCCTCAATTTTACCCCCAAAGATGTCATCATGGGGCAGCTAGGTGGTACAGTGGATAAAGCACTGGTCCTGGATTCTGGAGGACCTGAGTTCAAATCCAGCCTCAGACACTTGACACTTACTATCTATGTGACCTTGGGCAAGTCACTTAACCCTCACCCCCCCCCCAAAAGGATATCATTTAAACAACCTATCACACCTCCCAACTCCAAATCTACTAGATCTTGCAATCCCAAGTTCCTGAAAGTGTGAAAAACCATAATGGTATCATTCAAGCCAAAAGGCACAATCTGCTTTGGATACAGATCACGTTGGGTTTGGAAAATCATATTTAAAAACTGTTATTCTGAACTTCGTTTATATAAATGGCTAATGATCTTTCTATATACCTATACACCAAAAATTAATAATTTGCTTATTATTTGTACCTTAACATTAGCAAAATAAATGCAAAGAACCTATTCATTTGTTTTTGGAATGTTTGTCTTATTTTGTTACTTCTTTTTATTTAGTGCAGTTTTTTCAGATGCTGTTATAATTATTTACTCCAATGGATTTGTGTTCTCACTGACTGGATAGATGTTTCTTCCAACAATGCATATCGCAATCCATGTGCGTCAGCCCAGTCTTGTCTATGTCCTTCCACAGTACAGGTCCAGGGGACTTCCACTTTCTCATAACATCACAAGTTTACCAGGAAGAGATTTTTCACTTCATGTGAGTTTTTCCATATTTGCATTCACATTTGTCACTATGATATAATTACATCCCATTATGTTGACATAGCATAATTTATTTATCAACTCCTCAACCATTGGATGTAAGGGTCATTTCCAAGTTAGTTTTTTCTTTTGAGAATAAAATGGCTATTGTTATTTTTGTACAGATGTTTTCCTCCTTTTAATCGTGTTCTTAAGCTACAGGCAGTTCATTAAGGTAGTCCCCTTATCATCCCTTATACTTGCTATGTGACCAGTCCCTTTTTTGTATTTGTGCCTTTCCCTGGAACCGTTTTTATGGAGTTCCTTGTTGGTTACACGAGCCTCCTATTTACACCAATTTCTATGTTGCCCTAATTTTCCATTCTTTGGAGAATGTAGTATTTTCCATCTCAAAGCTACTATAGCAAAGCTTATAAAATATTGGTATTCAAAGGATAGTCCCCAATTGTGGGAGAAATTTTGAGTCAATAAAGGAGTTTTGTCATTTCCTAAAGGCAATCCAGATTGCTCTCCTCCTCCTGTTTAATTACAGGCTCAACTTGCTACCCCTATGTACAATCTGTCATACCATACAATTGCTGCTGGTACCATCATTATAATTCTTTACAGAGTTGTAGTCAAGATGTGCATTCTGCATCTGCTTTTTCATTCTGTTGCTTCATATGAGTTTTTCCATATTTGTATTCATATTTGTCTCTAGAGTACAGTAATATCCCATTATGTTGACATAATGTAATTTGTTTAGGAACTCCTTAACCATTGGCCATAAGGATTGTTTCCCAGGTTTTTGTTTTTGTGGGTTTTTTGTTTTGTTTTGTTTTTTAAGAATAAAAAAGCAAGGCAGCTAGGTGGCGCAATGATTAGAGCACCGGCCCTGGATTCAGGAGGACCTGAGTTCAAATCCGACCTCAGACACTTGACACTTACTAGCTGTGTGACCCCAGGCAAGTCACTTAACCCCAATTGCCTCCACAAAAACAAACAAAACAAAACAAAACAAAACAAAAGAACAAAAATGCTATGTTTGGTTTTGGACAGATGTTTTCCTCCTTTTAATAATATCTAAGGCATTGACTAAAAAACACATATGTCAGGCACTGAAGATACAAAGTAAAAACAGAATAGTCCCTGGCCTCAAGGAACATATAGTCTACCTAGGGGTACAATTAATCTTTAGGAAAGTAAATACAAAGTGATAAAGGGGTAGCAGCAGCACTAACAGTTATGGAAATTGGCAAAGGCATCTCATAAGAGCTAGGTGATTCTTGATCTGAGAAGAAAGCTAGAGATTTCTAGAGGTGAGGAACCAGAGTGTCCCAGTCATGGGAGACAGCTTAGGTAGAGATGTAGAGAAAGGCAGAATGTCTCATAGCAAACCTGCCAGTTTGACCTACCCATTTAGGCTGAAGCTAGGGCATGAAGGGAAGAGGAAAGAGTTTGTGCTTTATCTCAGAAGTAACGGGACCACTGAAACTTCTGAAGGAATAGCCAGTCCTTCAGGGATAATAGTTTGGTGGTTATGTGTAAACTGGATTGGGGAGGGTAGACCCAGAGAGACACTTAGAGATTACAATAATCTAGGTGAGAAGTGATAGGGATGTGATAGGTTGGTTGTGAAGAGATAATAGAAAAAGAACCAGAGGTGAGAGATTTTGAGGAGATAGATGGAATTAGCAAATTTGGTTACTTACTAGATATGAGGGAGTGAGGGAATCAAAATTTCTAGATTGAGAAGTTAAAAAAAATGCAGGGGCCCTTGACAAAAATACATTGACAAAAATTCAGGAGGAGGGGTGAGTTTCCAAGTAAACTTATTGTCATGTGTTCAATGTTTGGGATATTTTAAGGTTGATATAACAAAGTGACATCCAGGTAGATATCTCCATCTGGCAGCTGGACATATGGGACAGGAGCTAGGAAGAAAGATGAGGGCCGAAAATATAGACCTGGGAGTTATGTGCATAAAGATGATTTGTAGTCATGTGAACAGATGAGATCACTGAGTATAGAGAGAAGAGGTCTCAGAACAGAGGCCTGAGGTATGCACAGGGGTAAAAGTCTAGTTTAATCTGCATTATTCACATTTTCTCCATCATTTGGGGATACTGAAGTGTAAATGCTTCACACTGAAAACTGAACACTCAGCTATCCAAGTCAGTCCAAGCTGGCTGCAGCAGGCCCCTTAGTATGACTACTGAAAGGGGGCAAGCTATAGACAATGATTCTGCAATTGAGAAGGATTAGTCAGGTGAGAAGAAAAAATTAACTACAGGTTGTCATAAAAAACCCAGCCATAAGAGAACTCACCTTGGAGAGAATATCTTCAGTCTTGTCTCTGGGAGGAAAGCCAGATTGTTTAAAAAAGTGCATTAGAAAATAGAAAATAGAAGGAACCATTGTAGGAAGCATTTTCTAGGAAATGGAAGAGAACGGAAAACAGTTTTAGAATAATTTGAGTAATGGTAGGGTCAAGTGAAGTTTTTTTTTTTTCAAAGATGGAGTAGATCTGAGTATGTTTGTAGGCAGCAGGGAAAGCCACTTAAAAAGGAGATGAAAATTAGAGCAATAGAGCAGATCAATGAAGTATTAATTCCCTAGAAGATATGAAGAAAGTGATAGTTAACATTTAGTCCTTGGGGGCTTGCAAAGTGCTTTCTTTATATCATCTCATTCGATCCACACAGCAACCCTGTGAGATAGCTGCTTTGATTATTCCCATTTTATAAATGAGGAAACTGAGGCTGAGAGGTTAAATGGTTTTCCCTGGTACACACAGATCTTAAGTATCTGAGGCAGGATTTAAACTCAGGTCTTCCTTATTTCAAGGCCAGCACCTATTTTTTATGCTGCATAGTATGGGGCACAAGTGGAGGGGTTGCTACAGGCATGGAGGAGAGACACCATATCCTCTTAGACTGGAGCAAAGGAAAAGAGAATGGATAATTATGTTGAGATAATTTGAAGTGTGAAATTGGGAAGAAGAGGTGATGTGACTTATATGATTATCAGTTGCTTTCCTCTATAAAATGTCTATATTTTCTCCCCTTCCTCTTAATTTTCCTGGTCATGATTTATATCTTTGAAGACCCTCTCTCTGCCTCCCCCCACCCCATTAAACTCTCTCCGGGGAAAAGTGGAGGCAAAGTGGGGAAATTAACAGTTGCTGCTTCCTCTTTCATTGGTGAAGGATACTGTCTTTCACTGGGTAGTTGGGTTATCTCAACAAACAAGATCCAATTAGCCCTGAAACCACACTCCATTGCAGTCAGCAGCTCCATCAGCAACACTTTTCAGAGTCTTTGTAGGGAAGAGAAGAAAGGCACAAACCCAGACATTTAGCTAAGTGCCTTTTTCTAGAAGTCAAGAGCCAAGACAGAAGATGGTTTTGGGAGGAAGGGTGAACTCAGAGCTATACAACTCTCAACATGGCTTTCCTTCTTCTGGCATCTTTCTCTAGAAATCAACATAAAATAGTACGAGGATCCTTCACATGGTTCCTCCCAGGAGTCTCAATTCTGAAGCATACATAGCTGGTGGATTCTGGGTTGGCATCTCCATTGCAACATGGGAGCTATGTACTTTCTGATTTGTTTTGGTGCATCTTACCTTCTTGTGGTACCAGAATATGAAGATCTAATGCTTTGCTTCCCCACCTTATCTCTTTCAGTAACTGTGGTCTCACTGGAGTGAGAAAACCTGAGTTCTACTTTTTCTTTATTATGCTAGGCAAGTCAACTTAATCAATCAATCAACATTTATTAAATACCTACTATAAGCACTGGGGATACACACGGAGGCAAAAAACAGTCATTGCCTTCAAGAAACTTACAATCTAATAAAGGAGCCAATATGAAAACAAAAATATACAAATATACTGGATAAATAGGAAATTATTAACGGAAGGAAGGCACTAGAATTAGGAGGAGTTGGAAAAGGCTTCCTGTAAAAAATGGGTTTTTATTTGGGACTTAAAAGAAGCCATGGAAGTCAGTAAGCAGAGTTGAAGAGGGAATGCATTTCAGGCATGGCAGACAGCTAGAAAAAATACCAGGGCCAATGTAGAGATGGAGAGTCATGTTTATGGAACCGCCAGGAGGGACACTGGATCAAAGATAGAAATAAGGAGGGAGGGAGTTCCAGTCAGGGGAAACAGCCAATAAAAATTCCCAGAGCCAGGAAATGTAGTATTGTGTTCAAAGAAAAGCAAGGAGGCATTTGTCACTGGATTGAAGAGTATGTGGAGAGAAGTAAGGTGTAAGAAGACAGGGGTGATTAGGAAGGGCTTTAGAAAGCAGTTTCTATATTTGACCTTAGAGATGGCAGGAAGCCACTGGAGCTACTTTATTGATACAGGTATATGTGACATTGTCAGATCTCTGTTCTAGGAAGACCAATTTGACAGCAGAAGATAGACTGGGATGAGGAGGGACTTAAGGCAGCAGGGTATTGAGATAGTCTTGGCTCATATCAGGGTAATGGATATTTCACAGGTGAGAAGGGGCTATGCGCAAGAAATATGATGAAGGCAGAAATGACAGACCATGGTAAAAGATCGAATATAGAGAGGGGAAAGAGGGAATGAGGAGGATGACATCTGGGTTGTGAGCCTGGGTGACTGGGAGAATGGTGGCATTCTTGACAGTAATAGGAAGAGGAGAGAGCATGGGAAGAGGAAATGAATTCAGCTTTGGACATTGAATTTAAGATGTCTCCAGCACACGTAGTTTGAAATGTCCAATAGGCAGTTGGAGATATAAGACTGGATGTCAGGGAGGGTTTAGGGCTACACATATGAGAAAATCATCTGGGAATTGATGAGACCATCAAGTGAAATAGTTTAGAGGGAAAAGAGAAGAGGGTCTAGAAAAGAGCCCTGGGAGACACCCACAGTTGGTAGGCATGACCTGGATAAAAATCCAGTAAAGAAGGAACAGTCAGACACGCATTAGCAGAGCACTGTCACAAGCATTTAGAGAGAAGAGTATTAAGGAGAAGAACATAATGCCAAAGGCTGCTCAAGAAAGTTCAAGAAAGATGAGGATCAAGGAAAAGTCATTAGATTTGGCAATTAAGAGATCATTGGTAACTTTGAAGAAAGAATTTTCCTTTTTTTCCTTTTTTGTTAGTTTTTTTGCAGGGCATTGAGGGTTAAGTGACTTTCTTAGGGTCACACAGCTAATAAGTGTCAAGTGTCTGAGGCCGGATTTGAACTCAGGTCCTCCTGAATCCAGGGCCGGTGCTTTATCCACTGCACCACCTGGCTTCCCCTAAGCAAACATTTTCAATTGAATTATGAGGTATAACTGAAGAGATTTAAAAAGATGCCTGAGGAAAGGAAACAGGGCACCTATTGTAGATGGCCTTCTCAAGGAGGTTATCCATGAAAGTGAGGAGGGATATAGGATGGTAGCTAGCAAGGCTGGATGGGTCAAGCAAGGGGTTTTTTTTTTTTTTTTGAAGATAAGGGGAAATGGGAGTGTTTATGGGAAGTATATAGGGAGAGATTAAAGAATATTAAGAGAATAGAGATGATAGAGGGGGCAGTCTTCTGGATAAGATGGGTTGGAATGTCATTTCTTGTGCATATTCAGAGAGTTGCCTTTGCAAAGAGAAGGGCCACCTCTTTGGTGAATCAGGGTTGAAGGAGGAGCTAGTGGCACAAGGCCTCTGGATGATGCTAGATGAGGAGAAAGAGATAAGAGGGAGTTCTTAAAGAGCGGCCGTAATTTTTTTCAGTGAAATATCAGAAAAGGAGAAACTTTCTCCCATGCAACATACTGGCAATGCATCACTGCCATCGTAGTTCATATGTACACATACTTACATATATTTTGGCTGTCTAAGTTCATCAGTGTAGGAAACCCAGATTGTAGAAACCTCACAAAGACTAACCCTTCATCCATGTTGTTGGGGAAAGGTAGCATCAGTAAATGAGGGGAATCCCAACCAGGATGTAAATATAATGGGTTCTTTGTGTATGCTGCAACTCCCTATGGTATCTATGAAGCCTTGGGAAGGACCCTGAGATACTGGCAAAATGGGCTCTGCTGAGAGCACTAATTAAGTAGCATCTTGGTCAGAGTAATGAAACTATTCCTGAGTCAGAGATAGATGGGGATACCACAGCTTCCAGACTATACCTACTTGAAACTGTTATGCTCAGCTTAACACAAAGGACAGAAGAGTGAGTGGCTGGCTCTCCTTCACATCCTGGCACTACATGATAGCAGGATTCACTGGGACAAATAAAATATTGATACTGTACATGCTAGAAACCCTTCAGAGCAGACGGTGCTGATCTTTAAACTGGGCAAACCATGAGTGCACATGAAATGGATTGGAGACATGAATGCTTTCATTATGCACCAGTACTATGTTATAATAAAAATGGAAACATATGTTACTCTTTTAAAAGTAAGGATATTCTACTACTTTTTTTGTCAAAAATGTCCTCAGATCTACCCAAGTCATACAACAATGTATCACAGGGAAATTATAAAAACTAATTTCCTCCCTAAATGCAGATTAGATTAATTAAAAACTGAAACCAAAGAATTATTAAAATCTGAACAGGGAAAATTTGAAGAATCTGAAGTTGGTGAAAATCTTTAGTTAATAATACAAACTCCAGAAATCCTGCCTTATAACTGAATGGATGACAAAAGCAATGTTGAGGTTTCTAACGATTTTGAAGAACAGATGTGCATAGTTATATTAGAATTTCAAAAAGCCCTTTTTGAGTTTGATGGCAAGAATGCAATGAACAGACTAAATATGACAAAACAGAGTAATTCAAAGAAACCAGCCTTCATTGTAACTAACAAATACAGAGATGAATAAATTCTCTTGAAATATTTGACAGAAAATGTACAAATATTTCAAAATTTTTGGCCATGGAGGGAACCATAGGAAAAAAGGTGGACATATCATGGAGTATTCTCAAGGGCTGGAGTCAAATTCCACCATGGTAGAAAAAACTTGAAAAAAAAAACTATTGAAAACCTGCAGAAAGGTAAAGGAAAACTATCTTGTTATGTAGTTGGCATGTAGTAGAAAATAGGAACAATCTATCTTCTAATTAAGTCAGACAAAAAATGGAATAGGATTCCCAAAACAAAAGTGTGTCAGACATTCTATACTACTGGGCAACTAGGTGGCATAGTACAGAAAATGCTTGACCTAAGGGAACTAAATTCAAAACTGGTCTCAGACATTAAGAACCATGTGCCCTAGGGAAGTCATTTCACCTCTTTCTGCCTCAGTCTCCTCATCTATAAAACAGGTAAAATAATAACATTTATCTTTCCAGATTGGTTGTGAAGATAAAATGAGATGATAATTGTAAAGAACTTTGCAAATTTCAAAGTGCTGTATATATGCTAGCCATTATTATTATTATTATTTTAAATAATAAACATTTTTATTTATAGTTTTGAGTTCAAAATTTTATTCCTTCTTCCTTCCCTCTCCTCCCCACTCCCTGAGGTGGTAAGCAATCAGGTATCATCAACGTAAAGCAAAAATCAAAAGGAAGATGCAATTCAAGGAGTTAAAGAAGCAAAAAAAGGTAAACAATTCAATATCAGCTGCTTTTCTAGAGAGGCCTGAAAAGCAAAGAAATCAGAGGGGAGTGAGAGCTCCTGAAAGAAGGGAACATGTAAAACTTCTGGCCATCCATAAAATCACAAGAAGTTACAACATGACCAAAAAAAGGTAGATACAAGGTGAAAAGATGTACGTGGGGATATGATGGCTCACAGAGCAGTTGTTATGGAAGGTGGCAAACTCTAGTTTGTCCATAAAACTGGAAAGTTTGGGGGCAGCTTAGATATATAATTATTGGCTTAAACACTTATACAATGGTGCCTGAATTACTAGCAAAACACTTCACTAACTTCTTTTCATACATGCCTAATCTCACTTTTTATTTTTTTAAACAGAAGCCATCATATAACTATCTTAAAAGATGAGATAAATGATGGGAAGGGAAGAGAAGATGGGGTAAAAGATGAGATTATCAATGACTTCTAAATAGTCGATTACATATTTGTATAGTTTATCCAAATGATTCAATGCTTCTATGACTAAAAACAATCCATACACATAAGAAAGTAATATATTTGTTAAGGTACACAAAAACTAGGTTGCCAAGAAATCCCAGGGAAGTAGAGAACAATTTATTATTGATTTTGTAATTATTCAATAGGCTGTTCCAAAGTCCCATAACATTTATATGTCCTTTATTGATGATCAAAAAACCACTCCCTTAGTTCTATAGTCCTGGTGTAGTAATGTATTACAAGTCTATAAAAAAGAGCTAAGCATAGTGAGAATGTTAGAATATTTGATATCCATATAGAAGACTGTCATCTAATGCATGACATTAACGCAATAATTTCAAGAATAATTGATAAAAACATGGCATCTTTCAGGGAACAGTTTAAACCCATTATGGCTGAGTCTATTTGTAAATGCATTATTGTTTCTCCTGCATAGGACAAAGTGTGGCTTCTGTTTTAAAAAAAGGCAGTCAGAACAAAATATCTTATTAGTCACATTAGTTACATGGAGGACATCAAATTATGTGGCTTCACTGAAAAACATGTAAGCACCTGCATCCTGTGGGATGTCTCTGCAGTGATATCTATTTGGATTTGATAAAAGTAAGGTTTTTTTCCAAAGTAAAAACTTTTTATTGAGAGAGGAAAATAGGGGTGGGTTCATGGAGACAATGGCATTTAAACCTTTTCAATTTAAGGTCAATAGACATTTTCTAGACATGAGCAAGCTCAAGGTAAAATTATTATTATCTGACTCATACAGTTCCTTAGGGTTTGAAAAGTACTTTACACATATAAATTTACTGGATTTTCCAATAAGCATTAATATCTCCATTTTACAGTTGAGGAAACTGAAATGAAATCAAAGGGTGTCCATGGTCATTTGTCTAGTAAGGGTGTGAGCTGGAATTCAAGTTCAGGTCTTCTTCACTCAGGTTCTAGCTCTCAACCCACTCATGCCATATTGACACAAACTTTTGCATGCCCCCTATTTCTTTTCCTTCAGTGGCTCCTAATGTTTTTCTCCCCCTTATTATCCCTTCTCTCTCAAAGTAAATAGAGTTTGTCCTCGAACTCATGAAGATATCACTCTAGCTGAGCAGGTAAAATTCACAAAAAAGTGAAAGAATTTTTGTCTCTCTGAAATGAAACTTGAGGTAGTTTATTAAGACTCATAGTTGGGGCAGCTAGGTAAGCACCAGCCCTGGATTCAGGAGGACCTAAGTTCAAATCCAGCCTCAGACACTTGACACTTACTAGCTGCGTGGCCCTGGGGCAAGTCACTTAACCCTCATTGCCCCGCAAAAAAAAAAAAGACTCATAGTGGGGTAAGATTCTTTTATTTTTATTTTTTAAATTTTAATCATAAAAGGATTTTATTATTTTCTAGTTACATGTAGAGATAGTTTTCACCATTTGTTTTTATAAGATTTCTAGTTTCAAATTTTTCTCCCTCCCTCCCCTTCTTCCCCTCCAAGCAATCTGATATAGCTTATATATGTACAATCACATTAAACATATTTCTGCATTAGTTATGCTGAGAAAGAAGAATCAGAAAAAATGGGAAAAACCTCAAAAAAGAAAAACAAAAAAGTAAAAATAGTATGGTTCAATTTGCATCTAGATTCCACAGTTCTTTTTTCTGGATTTGGAGAGCATTTTCCATCATGAGTCCTTTGGAACTATCTTGGACTACTGTATTGTTGAGAAGAGCCAAATCTGTCACAGTTGATCAACACACAATGTTGTTGATACTGTGTACAATGTTCTCTTGGTTCTGCTTATCTCATTCAGCATCAATTCATGTAAGTCCTTCCAGGTTTCTCTGAAACCCACCTGCTCATCATTTCTTACAGCACAATAGAATTCCATTACATTCATCTACCACAACTTGTTCAACTATTCCCCAATTGATGGGCATCCCCTCAATTTCCAATTCCTTGCCACCACAAAAAGAGCAGCTATAAATACTTTTGTACATATGGGTCTTTCCCCCTTTTTTATGATCTTTTGGGGAAAAAGACCTAATAGTGGATTGCTGGGTCAAAGGGAATGCATAGCTTTATAGCCCTTTGGGCATAGTTCCTAATGGCTTTCCAGAATGGTTAGATCAGTTAACAGCTCCAGTGGGGTAAAATTCTTAATGTTAAGGAAAGAGAGAGGCTGAAGGTGTTCACCTTGAATTGGAAGGACCAAATGAACTAATAGATGATGGAAGTACTTAGAAATGCCTTGGTACCTTCTCAGCAGGAATATCAAGCATTAATCTATCAAGGAGAAAATCACAATTTACTAGCATTTTGAAATTAAAGCTCAATGGGAAAACACATTTAAAGCAAGTAGCACCTGTGGAATATCAATCTCAATGTACAAACTAAGGAATGTAAAATGAATCATCACAAATCTGAAACATATTCTAACAAAAATCTATACAGTATTAAAGAAATAAGGATCCCATTACCCGAAAGTGGCTATCAAAAGATGAATATGTTGGGGCAGCTAGGTGGCACAGTGGATAGAGCACAGGAGGACCTGAGTTCAAATCTGGCCTCAGACACTTGACACTTACTAGCTGTGTGACCCTGGGCAAGTCACTGAACCCCAATTGCCTCACCAAAAAATAAAAAGATGAACAGGTCCCTATGAAAAAAGGCAAAGGTTGATGTTCCCAAAACACATGATAAATAGATTAAAAACTTAAATATTTTTGGAAGAAGTGTTCATCAGGAGCAGCTAGGTGGTGCAGTGGATAAAGCACTGGCCTTGGATTCAGGAGGACCGGAGTTCAAATCCAGCCTCCGACACTTGACACTTACTGGCTGTGTGACCCTGGGCAAGTCACTTAACCCTCATTGCAAAGCCTGGCAAAAGATACTCACCACTGGATTTGTTTCATGTAACTGAAAGTGGCTTATTTCTGGATTAAGCCTCGGAAAGGCCTAAGATCCAGGAGTGGGATGGAAAGGTCCTACAGGAGCAACAACCACATCAATCCCGCCAATAATATGTTGAAAAACAAAAATTGAGCAAGTAGCTGAGACCTATGGGCTTGTCTATAGAATTGATAGCCTTATGATGGCTATCCATGACCAGATAATTTTCAACAGAAATTACAGGGTTACCCTCAAGAAGCTGGGATATAGTGATAAATGCAGATGATGCAAGGAAGTGTGATAAAATAATGGAATTTGGCATATGCACAGGGGCCCCACCTGATTTATTTATTATTATTAGTAGTAGTATTTATCACTATTGATTTATTATTAGTAGTAGTAGTATTGTTTGAATTGGGTGAGAATGAGAAACTAAGTTCCTACTTGGGAATTATTAGATTGTAGCCACACCTGGCCAACCCTAAGTGATGTGTTGGTGTACTACTGAAATCAGCAGGGGACCACTCTCAGCCAACCAACTTGAAGGACCTCCCCTTTGGGGGAGGGAGAGAGAAAGTAAGAGGGAGAACTCTGGCTCTAAGAACTCTCTTTCCCTTTGGTGAGCTTCAGGAGTGTACCAGAGAGGGACTGCATAGCTAACTCCCATTGAAACTACAGACCCCAGGTGGTGAGTTATTAGAAACAAGGCCAGCTCTTTGAGTTAGCTGAGCTGGAAGCAAGTTTGGGGTTTGAGTCAGTCTTTGCTAGAACCAGGGAGCTTATCCATTTTTCTCTTCCCCTATTTCCTTGTCCCTGGCTTTATTAACTTCACCTTTGTTGTAAATTTTATTCCCATTAATAAAACCTGGTTTGTTTGTGGAAAAGAGGCTGTTAATCTCCTTTCTTATTAGAGGGGGAGAAATAACTAAAAAGGCAGTTTGGAAGGGAGGAAACTTTGGACCTAGACGTCTCTCATTTTCTGAACCCCAACATTATGGTGAGCCACCCAATTAACTCTTCCCATAATAAATCTGGCCCCTACAGAAGCTATAGAAATTGTGTAGCACATTGCTTCCTGAAAGCTGCAAAGATTTAGCTCCTACCACATAACTAGTAAGACAAGGCCCAGTGACTAAAAGTACACATCAGAAGTTTATTATCTTTCATAGATTGAAAGACAAATCAACTCACTACAAATATGACCCCCAAATACCCTAGAGAATATCACAAATAACAAACTCTATTAGAATTTGAGCATTATCACTGCATGAATATAACATCGATCCATAAAAACATATAAGAATCATATTTTTAATAGAAGTAGCCAACTAAAACAATTTTCATAATTCTAAACTATGTAGAATTAAAACATTTTTTCTTTTTAAAATTTTATTTTTTAGTTAAAAATTCTCTCTGTTTCCATCTCCTGCCCATTGAAAAGGAAGAAAAACATTACATTACAAATAGCTATAGTAAGAATCTATTTTGCTTCTTACTCCTGCCTCTCTTAATCTACATTTCTTTTTTATTTCCCTCCCCCCCATTTTCCTTAATTTCTTTCCCTCTTATTTCTCTGTTGGGTAGGATGTATTTTTATACCTGCATATGTATATGCAGTCTTCCTTCCTTTTACCAGTTCAGATGAGGGTAAGGATCATATCATCAGCTCCCCCCAACTATTCTCTCCATGTATAAATTTCTCCTTAAGATAGCTATTTATGTAAGATAAGTTTCCTATTCTTCCTCTCCTTTCCCCCTCTCCTGATGAGATATTTCACATTTTCTTCTATTTTTTCAGTCTTTTCTCCTTGTTTTATTATTTCTTGATGGCTCATGGAGTTATTAGCTTTCCATTTGGCTAAATTTTATTTTTAAGGAGTTATTTTCTTCAGTAAGATTATGTACCTCTTTTATCCAGCTGTTAATTTTCTTACTTGATTCATGATACTCCTTTTCCCCAAATTGCTTTGGTATTTATTTTATATATATATATATATATTCATGTGTACACTGTTTCCCTTAATAGTATATAAGAAGGTCCTTGATGTCAGGGACCATTTTATTTTTGTCACTGTATCCCTAGCACGTGGTACTGATAATTCTAAACTCAGGAAGTAGATATTAATAAGAAAAACTTATTTAATACTTATTGAATGATTGCTGTTAGTCACACCTGATTTGAAAGAGGTTACTTAAGTAGAAAGAGTATAGGCTTGGAAGTCAGTCAAGATGGTTTTGTTCACTAGCTGTGTGACTCTGGGGATGACACTTCACTGATTTGAGCCTCAATACCCCCATCTGTGGGATGAGGGGATTGAATTGAATGGCCTCTAGGCCATGTTTTGGTTTGGACTTTCTCTGTTCTGTTGTTTTTTTGTTTTGTTTTGTTTTGGTTTTTTTGCGGGGCAGTGGGGGTTAAGTGACTTGCCCAAGGTCACACAGCTAGAAAGTGTCAAGTGTCTGAGGCCGGATTTGAACTCAGGAACTCCTGAATCCAGGGCTGGTGCTTTATCCACTGCGCCACCTAGCCGCCCCCGACTTTCTCTGTTCTAAGATTTTTTCTAACTTTAACAGACTTTGTTTATGTTCTAAGATACCTCCCAGCCCAGATAGTCTATATTCCAAGGTCTTTGCAGGCATGACTTTGTCATCATATATGAACTTGTTAGTTTTTTAGATTAGAGGTATGAGAGAAACAGTTCCAGATTTGGAGTCAGAGGACCTTGGATGTGATTCTGCGATTACCACTATCTTTCTGTTATTGAGAAAGTCATCGGTCTCTCGGGGCTTCAGTTTTCTCATCTAATATAAAGGGTTTGGGATAAAGCACCAGCCCTGGATTCAGGAACACCTGAGTTCAAATCTGGCCTCAGACACTTGACACTTACTAGCTGCATGACCCTGGACAAGTCACTTAACTCTCATTGCCCCACAAAATAAAATAAAATAAAGGGTTTGAAATCAATGACCTCTAAGGTTCCTTGTAGCCCTATGCTGATGATCATGTTGCTAATATGCTGCAACCTACTTACACCTATCCTGTATGTCTCCTTTGGCTTTTGGATCTAATGCAGTTTTACTTCTGAAATTATGGTGCTCCATGATTTTCATTTGTAAGCATCACTGGGGAAATGTTAACATTAAAAAGATGTATTTTGGCAGCTAAGAGTACCTTGGGATTATTGAAAGCATGACAATTTCTCAAATCAATTTGATAAACACAACATGGATGGGGTAGGGCTAGGAACTACCTGATCTATAAAAACATCTGAGAACTTTACTGAATTGCTGGTTCAAGATAAGTCAGTGTTATATGGCAAATTCTTCCCCACCCCCAAATGTGAACTTAGACTGTATTGATGGAAATATATCATCTAAAACTAGGAAAGATTTGTACTCTATCACGGTTAAACCACATCTATAGTGTTGTGTTCAGTCCTTACTACCACATTTTAGGGAGAAAAGTTAATTATTACTCATCACTCACCCATTTATGAAGTGGAGATACCCAGATCCTTCAAGATTAATCTGGTGATCCTTATTTCCCTTCTGAAGCCTGCATCTCTATATCCTGCCACAAACTATATGTATGACCTACATTGCAGAACATTTAGAGAAGAGTAGCCTGAATAGTGCCAGGAAGTTCCTTCAGGCCATGTGCAGATCCATTTAATAAACTAAGAATGTTTAGTGAAGGGAAGAGAAGACATATTGGATATGATACTTGTCTTCAAGTATTTCCATTTGTTATATGAAGAGGACTTGGTCTGTTTAATTTCAAAGGGCTGAATTAAGATCAGGGGTAGGGGTTGGGGGAGTTATAAAGGGGCAAACAGGGTTGGTGGTAGAGAAAAATTTCCTAATGTTTACAGCTAAGTGAAAATGCAATGAAACACCTTGGGAGAGAATGGGTCCCTTACATAGGAAATGTTCAAGCAAAGGGTGGATGACCTTGTTAGATATCTTGTAGAGGCTTAAGAGGGGATTTTTATTCATTCATTCCTGTATGGGATGGACTACATGGCTTCTGAGATTGCTACCAACCCTAAGACTCTTTGAATAGGGTATTTAGTCTTAATTATCTCAGTAGTCATTTTGAGGATAAACGCTTTATAGCAACATTCTGAGTTGAGTGAACCAGCAAAACTAAAATGGTGTATGTGATTATACTAATCATCAGTAAATTGTAGATATGCTGCTGTTGGCAAATCATGTCCAGTTAAAAGCATGTGAACACACACATCACATACACACATACTCACAAACCCTTCTACTTGCCCACACCTTAATTTCTTTCAGGCTGGACATATTTCCCTTTTGTATAGGTGATGACAGGAAATATTGGCATCAAATATGCCTATAATTAAGGAGAGAACTGTTCTTGTGACTCTCATTATCGCCATTTTTTGTATAAGGCAATCTGAGTAGGCATTAGGTATCCTTCTATGTGTTTTCAAGAACCCTCAGACCACTAGATATATTAGGCTAGATAAGAAAGGATATGTGTCGATTGTTTTTTTCATACTTGTCATGTGAAAAGAAAAAGGGACCACTGAAAATATTTTGACACAATAATTTCTGGGCCATAGTGTTTTCATTAGTCTTCATTACCTTGACAAAGTTGGAGAATTTAACAAAGGAAGTTCAGCAAGGATTAAATGGACAGACTATGAGTAGAGAAGCCCACTTGATAGTCTTGTAATCATATCCTGAGATAAGGTGGTTGGAGGACAAAATATTCTTTGGAGTGATTTAATATGCCACTACTTCTGGGGGAGCATAAACATTCTGAGTTCACCCTCTTCGTTTTGTTTCTTTAAAAGCAGGAGAAAGGGACAGTGGCTATGATTACCATCCCCTAAAGTGTTTTTTTGTTTTGGGGTTTTTTTTTTGGTGGGGCAATGAAGGTTAAGTGACTTGCCCAGGGTCACACAGCTAGTAAGTGTCAAGTGTCTGAGGTCAGATTTGAACTCAGGTCCTCCTGAATCCAGGGCCAGTGCTTTATGCACTGGGCCACCTAGCTGACCCCCCCCCCCCCAGTTTTATTGAGTAATTCACTAACAGAGGCATAGCCATAATAGAAAGAATTAATGAGTCTTGGAATTCCTGAACAAGTCAGAGAATTAGTTTTTCCCCTTCTGGTAGAATCTGACTGAATAATCTCTACATTGCTCATTGTTTGTGGACTCCTGAATTGAACAAGCTGTTATGACACAGTCCCCCCTAGGTTTTTGGTTTGGTCTGCAGATGGGGGAATAGGAGCTGGAAGTGGGTAGGCAGGTGTTATCTCTAGAGCAGTTCATTTTTTCAACAGAACTACCCATGGCAGCCTTCCTTTTCATTTCTCCCTCCAACAGAACTTTCTTTGTGCCACTTCAGCTGCATTCAAGGTTTTCTCCAATTAAATGGGACAGCAACCTCTGTTTTTCCTTCTTTCTCCTGATGTACAGGCCACTTCTCCAGGCCTTGACTTGGAGACTGGTCGGCAGTGCTCTCTCTATCCAAATCCCAGGCCTCTGTCAGTACCTGAAATGCTAAGCAATTCTCCCCAACTCTCCCCCACGCCCTCTAATTGGTATCTTTCCAGGACCCAGCTGACTAGAAACTTGTTGCCATTGGAGCTGTTCTAGTGGAGACTTTTCCTTTTCCCCTCCCCTCTTCCCTCCATCCTTTCCAGAGGAGAGAAAAGAAAGAAAGGTGAGGAGGAAACGCCAGCAAGTTTTGACAGCTGCTGAGGAAGACTAATCGGTTTCTAAGGAAACACAGAGGCAGCAGCCATTTTAGTGGCAGATGCCGTATGAAAAATAATGACACTGACAACACATCTCTCTCCCTCTCCCCCCGCCCCCCTCGCCTCCCCTCCCACATCCCCCTCAAACCATTGCACTGAGCCTCGGGCCGGGCTGGCGCCAGTGAGAGCCAGGTGGGAGAAGAGTAAGCGAGTTAGGGAGTGAGCCAGCTCCCCTGGCCCGGCCACCTGTCGCACAGCAGCCACCTACCCTGGGGGGACTGCGAAGCTTCTCACTCCCTGCCTGCTCCAGGCGAGGAGACACACCTGGGACCCGCACTGCGGTCTGCTCTGCTCTGCAGCCGCCGCCGCCGCCCGCTGCTGCTCAGCACCAGCCCGGGGAGCCCGGGGGAGCCGGGGCGGGGGTTTCGAGGCCAGCCCGCTGAGCTGCTCCCGCTTCGCTAGCCCCGACCCGGCCATCTCCCCCTCCTCTCTGAAGGCCGCGGAAGCCAGACTGAGAGGGAGGAACTGGGTGGGGGGAAGGGAGGGGGATGTAGAGGAACCTACTGCTTGCTGCTCTCTGGGAGAGAGGAAGGAGAGAAAGGAGGTGGTGGTGGTGGTGCAGGGGGTAGAGAGGAAAGCCAGCTGGAGAGGGAAAGGCACCGAGACACAAGGGAGGTGGCTGCCTGGCTCCCTCTGACAGCCCAACATGGTCGCTGCGCACGCTGCCCATTCTTCCTCCTCCGCAGAGTGGATCGCCTGCCTGGATAAAAGGTATCACAAGAACTCTTCCCCACCTCCCAACGCCCCGTTTTCCCCCCACCTCCCCCCCACCCCCCCCCCCCATCCCGGGCTGCTGCTGCAGCAACAAGGAACTGCTGGTTGCATTGCGGCGCCGGGCATAGCTGCATACCATCCCTCCCTTCCCAGCACCAGCACCTGCTTCTTTGGAGATGAAGAGAGATCAGAGAGCCCGCAGGATGCCCGGGCAGAAGAGGGGATGGCGCGGGAGGAATTGGGGGAGTGCAAGGGGAGGGGCCGTGGCCCAGCATCTCCCTAGGGGATGTTAAGAGAGATACTCTCTCGCCCACCCGGTTGGAGTAATGATACACGTGGTGAAGAAAAATAAAATGTGGTTACCTTTAAAAAACACCCCCCCCAATTCTCTATCTAGACCCTCTCTGTCCTTCAGTAGCTGTCTCCAAGCTGGCTCTTTGGAGAACCCCACTTCTATTAGTACAGGAAGGCAGAGGGAGAAAACCTGATATTTATTTGCCTGGCAGTTTGGGCCACGGGGGAGGGGGTAGTTTTCTTAAATAACTCCTACTTGAGGTTTGGCGTAAAAAATAAGGCAGCCTAGTGACTCTTTTCTTGCTCTGTGAATCAAAGTATTGGGGCCCAGCTGAATTTCAACCCCCTTGGCATATTTATTCATAGCTCTCTGCTCAAGGTCTGTGCATTAGATAGGTCATGAGTCGGCCTGGCTACTTTGGGTTTTTTGTTTGTTTGGGGATTTTTTGGCCATTCTGGAAAAGAGATACCCTTCCTTTTGTCAAATAAACAAGCAAACAGCCAGATCATTTTAACTTCTATGTAGAGATCCATTAAGAAGGATTCTCTCTGTGTGTATTGGGGGTGGGGGTGTAATTTCCCTAGGCTATGACAAGATAATTTTGTGTTTGACCAGATTGTAGGTTTAACAGTAAACATTACACAGTATGTAAGACATCATAGTTTATTACCCTGATTAAAAGGTGCTGCATCTGAACTGTGCTTGGAATTAAAATCTAAGCGAGGGATCTCACAGAGAAAACCATTTCGAATTTTAGAGTTTGAGATGGTGCTGGTGGGGAATATTTCAATGTCATGCTGTTATCTGCATAACATCTCTATTTATAGTTGTGTGAAATATTGCGCTCTGCCATATTGAAACCTTTACAATGATCAGATTTGTGACCAATTACAAATCGGAAATCTGACATATAGATTGTATGCTCCAAAATGATAGAAGTTTGTAGAAGATTTAAGCAGTTTGGAGGAAGAGGAATGCTGTGTATTTTAAAAAATCAAATATAGCTGACAAACATTTAGGGAAAAGTCTGACTTTCATTTGCCATATACCAGCAAGATTCTTGGCAAGGGGTGCCCCTATTTTATGTGTAAAACAATATGTACTGATATCAGAGAAGTTGCATGCAATATATAGCAAGGCAATTTCAGTGACAGTTAAATCATGCAAAATTATTTCCTTGGAACTGGGAGCATTTTAAAATGAATAGTCTGTTAATGTAGTGAGTGATCTGAATTTAATTGTTTATGAAAATGGTTATAAAAATAGAAAAACCAGGATCCTATAGCTAATACATTAATAAATTAACTAGTTATTAATGCTTTCTCATGAAATGTTTTTTAAAACAATAAACTTTATTTTTCCATTTGCCCTAAGGTTTAATATGCGATCACTTTGCATGTTTATGATGGCTAATAAATCACCGGGAACCTTTTAGCCAGCATTTCCCTATGATAAAATCATATAGAAAAGTCAGCACTTAACTGGTATATTTTTGAACAGGTTCTTTTTGTAATGTTTCCGTCCTACTGAAACTGAAACTGTTTGAAATTTTATTTTTTAAATATAGAGCTATTATTAACCAATCTGTCATCAGCCACAATAGCTAAAAATCTGCAAGTTAAAAGAAACCTTTAGTGTTTAATTACTTAAACAATGTTAAAGAGTTTCTCTTTGGGGTATAGTGAAAAGAGCAATAGGCTATATATAAAGCTGGAGAACAGGGTTCTAGCACCAGTACCGGTAATAACGCAGGATGTGATTTTGGGCAAGTCAGTTCACCACTGTCTGCCTAAGCTTCCTGAGAGGCAGCGTGGTGTAGTGGATAGAGTGCTGGACTCGGAGTCAGGAGAGACCTGGGTTTGAATCCCACCTCTGACACTTCCTAGCTGTGTGACCATGGGCAAGTCACTTAAAATCTCAGCGCCTCAGTTTCCTCATCTGTAAAATGGGGATAATAATACCTGTAGTACTTACCTCCCCGGGAGAATATAATGATGAGGTAAGTACTACAGGTATTATCCCCATTTTAGAGATGAGAAAAACCTTACAGAATTATAGTCAGGTTCAGATGAAATAATGTATGGGAAGTGCTTTGCATACCTCGAAGCCATATATAAGTGCCACCAACAATTATTATTAGTAGTACCTCTAAAATGGTAATAAAAATATCTGCCCTGCTTATTCCTCAGAGATGTTAAAGGATCAAGTGAGCCAATGCACATGAAATCACTTTGCAAAGCCTAATGCCATATAGAAATGTAAGATGGCATTAGTTTATGACTGCAACGACAACTTTGCATTTCTCTCACTATTTCTAGAAGGTACTGTATCTTGATGGGGATATATAGTAAGTGATGAATAATGCATATGACTACTGATACAGAATCTAGTTATATCCACGAAGGAGTTGATAATCTTTCTTGTTCTTGGTTGTAGACACATAACCTGCAGTGTCTCAGTTGACTGACATGTTTAAATGTCAAGAGAGATCACAGGCTAAACCAGACAACTTAGCTATCCTGGTGTGTCAAGAACGTTGTGATCTTTTCTAGCCAGCTGATGAATTCTTTAAATATTAATGTTTTCATTTTAAAAGATGCTTTATATATAGTTACTTTGAAACTGTCTTACCCAAGTAGATGCTGGGGTCTTTCTTAGTTTTGGTTTAATTTAAGAGGCATTTTAGAAGTACCTTTACCAAAATATATATATTAAGCAAACTCTGGGTTCTTAATATGAGGTTTTATAGAGGAGAGAAAAGAAGTGTGTCAAAGAATATGCCATTGGTGTGTTTGCTAATTAACTCAGTGTGGTTTGGGAGCAAATCACTTAACTCTGACTCAGTTTCCTCTAGGGTAGTTCTCTTGCACTTAAGAAGCTACTTTCTAGTTGTGAAGATCATGCATACATATAAATGAAACAACCAGCCCAAAATGTGATGTAATATCAGAGAAGCTTCATGGCCCTCTGTCCTTCCTTCACTTAGAGACCTCATCCACTCTCATTTTCTATTGTGACCTCTGCTTGGAACTGGTCTGCCCCAAACTCCATTCTCCCAGCCCCAATATCACTCTGGCTCACCTCCCACATTCAGTTGGTGGCCAAACCCTACTAGATTTTTATCACACTTATCTCTCTCCATCTTTTTCCTTACATTCCCATTACCACCAATCTAGAGAAAGCCCTTACCACCTCATGACTGACTTACAACAATAGTTACTGACTTTCCTGCCCCTACTGTCTTCAATATTAACCATCCCTAAAGACACAGCTTAAACTCTGTTCCCCCAGTAAAACTTTTCCTGACCATTGCAGCCCAAACTCCTAAGGCAATTATTGCCTATTGTTATACATTTTAATTCCATTTAATGTTTCATATGTTTCTACTTGAAAATACAATATATAATTATTAAATCTAGAACTGGAAAGAAGAGGCATTAGCTTGTACTGGAGCTAGCTCATACCAGCTTGAGAAAGCTAATTGCAAACTATTAAGAGTGAAATTACAGGAGTTAAATTTGGTTTCACCTTAGAAATCAGTATACACTACAAATCATGGCTAGATGTATTGTCTAGACTTAAGAAAGTGAATGAGAAAATAATAATAATGCAGGTAAATTTAAAAGTATGTCATGCATGCATCATTTCCCCAGAGAGTCAGTTGTTGAACACTTAACAGCACACCTCTGCATTAGATTTGGAGTCAGAAGACCTGGTTTCAGGTCCTGGCTTTACCATCTATTGATGTAAAGTTCTTCAAGGGCAGGGACCATATAATTTTTCACCAATGTACCACCAGGGCCAAACATAATACTTTGACTTAGAATATACTTAATAATTGTTTGATGAATTGAATCCCTATCAAATTTAATATTTTCAACTTGTTGAAAAAATTTTAGGTCCTGATTCAATCACGTAAAGATATTCATTATTCCTGTTAACTTGATTTCATCCACAAATTTTATGAATGTGTTTTTTATCCCCTCAAGTCACTGAAACCAATATTGAAAAGGAGAATAACAAGGAAAGAAGTTGGTAGCATACCATTTGAGACAATTTTAAATAGACATTAATAAGTACTCAATAAAATCAATGAAAACTCAAATTGTTTAGAGACAAATCCATCC
Organism: Dromiciops gliroides; assembly: GCF_019393635.1. NCBI lineage: Eukaryota > Metazoa > Chordata > Mammalia > Microbiotheria > Microbiotheriidae > Dromiciops > Dromiciops gliroides. Next base: position 441,486,592 of record NC_057863.1, on the reverse strand, counting down.
AACTATACTGTCATCTATCTAGCATATCTTTCTTCATCCTATTGCCAAGGATATAATGAGAAATGTTAATTATTTAGCTGACATCCCCACACACTATAGCCTATCTGTATAATTTCTCAGATCTTGTAGTGTGGGAATGCTATCAAACAATGAAACGAGGTCAGTTTTACATAACTTGCTCCCGATGAACAGAGATTATTGATTCCTTTTTTTAGGCCTTCACAAGTTATCTGTTTAATAAGCCGTCCTATAATTCTGCTTATTAGATTATAAACTTTTTGAGATAAAGGCCAATTCCTTATGCATAATTTGATCACCCACAGCTCCTAGCATAGAGTGTTGGGAGTTGACAGGATGTGCTTACACTGTAATGGATGGGGAGGCACCACTCTCAGCTTTCACCTGGTGGGTTAGGTGATCAGTCACTCTCTCCTCTGAAGTTTTCACAGCAGGTAGAACATCGGGCTCCTCTTCATGTGAAAATAAAGTAATACACATATTTATTATATCCTTGGTATCACTTTTTTTAGCTGTCCCTCAATGTTAGATATTTCACACCTGGACTGTCCGAATTAGAGTGATATATGATTGCTTTTGTTGTTTGTGTTTGTTCCAGTTGCCTAGCAACACTTTCCCCCCACCCCCAGTTCTGTGTCTTCTAACACCAAAACAAATTTTTAAAATGTTAAGGGGGGGGGGGGGAGGCGAAACTAGGTGGTGCAGTGAATAAAGCACTGGCCCTGGATTCAGGAGGACCTGACTTCAAATCCGGCCTCAGACACTTGACAATTACTAGCTGTGTGACTGCAGGCAAGTCACTTAACCCTCATTGCCCTGCAAAAAAAAAAAATGTTCACAGGGAAAGAAATGTATATAATGTCTCAGGCTTTGTTTCTTTTAGACTTTAAGGCAACCTTGTTTCTGAAGTGTTATTGTTATCTCTCACTTCAAGATCTTTGCCTTGGGGGTCTTTGAGCAACTCAGCCTGTGGCTGGTCTTGTAAGTTATCCTATATAGCAAATATATGGAAGACCCATATCCTACATGGCCTAGAAGTCCATTATTACATATACTCATAGCTCTGTATAGTAGGGACCTTCTTGAAGGGAAGGGAAATGTTATAAAATACAGGCATATAATAAGCCACTGAAAGTTTCTCTCTCTCTCACGCTCACATACATACACACACACATACATGTGCACACACATATATTTTGTTGTTGTTCACTCGTTTTATATATTACTCTTCATCATGCCATTTGGGGTTTTCTTGGCAAAGATACTGTAATGGTTTGCCATTTCCTTCTCCAGCTCATTCTATACATGAGGAAACTGTGGCAAACAGGGTTAAATGACTTGCCCAGGGTCACATAGCTAGTAAGTGTCTGAGAACAGATCTGAACTTAAGATGAGTCTTTCTGACTCTAGGCCTGATACTCTAGCCTCTGTGTCACCTAGCTGCTATACAGATATGTATATGTATATGTGTATCTGTATGTATATATGTATGTGTAAATATATATATGTGAATATATGATATTTATATAGCACTTTAAGGTTTGCAAAGTGCTATGTTTATATTATTTCATTTGATCCCCATAATAAACCTGTGAAGTAGGTGCTATTATTTTGTTTTATTTATTTTTATTTTTATTATATGGAATATAATCTAGAGCAAAGAGGAACCTTAGTCAACAACATTTATGATGATGATGATGATGATGATGATAAACACTGAAATTTATATAGCACTTTAAGGTTTTGGTGACTTGCCTATGGTTACATAGGTATTAAGCATCAGAGTAGGATTTGAATCCAAATCTTTGGACTCCAGAGTCAGTACTCCTTATCCTGTACCACACTGCTTTGAAATTATCTTTGTGTATATGTGTGTATGTATTTGTCTCTCTGTGTGTGCTAATACAAACATTTCTATCTTTAGCACACACAATTTCTTATGCTGTGACATTACTCTTGCAACTATATCACACATACATGATCAGAACTCATGCTGACTCAAAATTCACCATCTGAGCTATAATATGACTTCAACATAAATGCATCAATATATTTCTGTATTTGTGATCTTACTGAGTTCATCATTCCATGCTTTAATACAGATCATAACCTATTCATGCTTTCCCCTTCTGTATAATTCTTGTCTGTACCTTTTCAGCAATCTACTGTAGGGGTTCTAGCCAATGTGCTGTAAGCTTCCTCCAAATATTTATTTTATTTATTTTTAAATTTATTTTCATTTTTTTTAGTGAAGCAATTGGGGTTAAGTGACTTGCCCAGGGTCACACAGCTAGTAAGTGTTAAGTGTCTGAGGCCGGATTTAAACTCAGGTACTCCTGATTCCAGGGCCCATACTCTATCCACTGCACCACCTAGCTCCCCCTAAATATTTTATTATTTAATAGATATTGCTGCAATATTTGGACTCTCCACATGTTATCACTTACTTTCACAGTTTAATCAGTCCATCTCCTTTTCTACTTATACATCAATTTGATAATACCTTTTTATTCCACTTTATACCATCAATCATCATTGGTATTTACTATAACTTGTTTACCCTGTTCCATTGTAAGTATTCTGTTGCCCTCTGAGTCACTTGCAATTTTGATTCTTTGGAAATTGTAGTATCCTATAATTCTGAAGCATATAACATCTCCAGAAATATATTGGAGTTGAAAAGATGGACTTTTGTGTCAGAGAATGAGCTTGAAATAGATTGTAATTGATAGAATGATGAGGGCAAGGAGTATGTGCTCAACTTTTATCTTGCTTCTATTTTTTTCTGTCAAAGATTATAATCTTTGAACTGGAAAGGAGAAATTAAAAGTGACTAGTAGGAGCTGATAACTTATACAGATATTAATAAATATATTTATTATTATAAGAAAATATTGTAAAGAAAATATAATAGATAGTAAATAAAGAGATTAAGAAAATACCTAGCTGTCTTTGTTTAATCAATCAATTAACTACTATAGCAGTCACTTTACTAGACACTGGAGAAACAAATACAAGATCAAGACAGTCCCTGACCTCAAGGGAATTTACATTCTGCTGGTTGAAAGGGTATGCAGCATGTTTATAGATAAATAAATACAGGATATATACAAAATAAATAGATAGGGATGGTGAGGCATTGCTGATAATTGAGGGAATCAGCAAATAGCTCTTGAAGGAATTGCTACTTGAAAGGAGCCTTGAAAGTAACTACTAGTTTTAAGAGATGGCAGTTAAGAGGCATGTGGGATTGACTGACCAAAGGCATATAGAGGAGAGATGGAATATCATGTATAGGGAAGGAGCAGCAATTTGGCCAGATGGGTTTAAGTGCAGAATCCTCTATGGGGAGTGATGTTTAACATGCCATACACACACACACACACACACACACATATGTATATAAAATGGAGAAATACTAGAAACTTTTCCATAAGATCAGAGGTAAAGCAAGAATTTTCCTTTTTATCCCTATTATTTTGTATAGTTCTATAGCAATATGACAAAAACAGAAATTGAGGGAATAAGCAAAGGCAAAAGGAAACAAAACACTTTAGTGGGAACTTTTCATCTCTAATTGTATATAAAGACTTTCACCTTTCATGAAATTTAACGTACCTGGGGAAGTAGTATCAGACTTCAAACTATATCATAAAGCTATAAAAACCAAAACAATTTGGAACTGGCTAAGAAATAGCATGTTTGATTAATGGAATAGATTAGATACACAGTACATAGTAGTAAATGACCATGGTTATCTAGCATTTGATAAACCTAAAGAGCCAAGCTTTTGGTGTTTTGGGAGTAATTGTATCAGGAGCTCTGTGCATTTAATGTCTTTCCTCAACCATCTTGGCTCCACCCCTCTGAGCCAAGCTTTTGGGACAAGAATTCACTATGACAAAAATTGCTGGGAAAACTGGAAAGCAATTTGGCAGAAATTAGGTATAGCCAACATCTCACAGAATATACCAAAACAAAGTCAAAATTGTTACATGATTTAGACATAAAGGATGAGATAAGCAAATTAGGGAAGCATGGAAAAATGTGCCTGTCAGATTTTTGGATGAGGTAAGAGTTTATGACCAAACAAGATATAGAGAGAACCCTGGGAAGTAAAATGGATAATTTTGATTATATTAAATTAAAAAGCTTTTGCATGAACAAAACTAATGTAGTCAAAATTAGCAGGAAAACAGGAAACTTGAAAAAATTGCAGCAAGTTTCTCTGAAAAAGACATTTTTCAAATATATAGAGGACTAAGCTAAATTTATAAAAAAAAATAAGGGCCATTCCCCAATTATCAAAGAATATGAAAAGGCAGTTTGCAGAAGAAATCAAAATCATCACTAGTCACATAAAAATGCTTTAAATTACTACTGATTAGAGAAATGCAAATTAAAACAACTCTGAGGTATCACCTCACACCTATCAGATTTGCTAACATGAAAGAAAAGGAAAACAACAAATGCTGGAGGGGATGTGGAAAAATTTGGACATTAATGCATTGTGGATGAAGTTGTGAACTGCTGCAACCATTCTGGAGAGCAATTTGGAAATATGCCGAAGGGGCTATAAAACTGTGTATACCCTTTGACCCAACAATACTACTACTAGGACTGTATCTCAAAGATATCAAAGAAAGGGAAGAGGACCTATTTGTACAAAAATATTTATAGCAGCTCTTTTTGTGGTGGCTAAGAATTGGAAATTGAGGGGATGTCCATCCTTTGATGAATGGCTGAACAAGCTCTGGTATATGATTGTTATGGAATATTAATACTATTGTCCTATAAGAAATGATAAGCAGGGTGATTTCAGAAAAACTTGGAAAGACTTATATGGACTGATGAAAAGTGAAGTGAGAATAACATTGTCCACAGTAACAACAATATTGTAAGGATAGCCAACTGTGAAAGACTTAGCTACTCTGATCAAGACAATGATCCAAGGGGCAGCTAGGTGGCATAGTGGATAAAGCACCGGCCCTGGATTCAGGAGGACCTCAGTTCAAATCCAAGCTCAGACACTTGACACTAGCTGTGTGACCCTGGGCAAGTCACTTAACCCCCATTGCCCCAGAAAAAAAAAAGACAATGATCCAAGACAAAGCCAAAGGACCCATGATGAAAAATGCTATCCACCTCCACAAAGAGAACTCATGAACTCTGAATGCATCTTGAAACATACTTTTAAACTTTATTTTGTTTTCTTTTTCTTTTTGTTTGTGTTTTCTTTTGCAACATGACTAATGTGGAAATATGTTTTGCATAATATCACATATAAAATCAATATCAAATTACTTGCCTTCTCAAGGAGGGGGGAGGATCAGGATGAAAGGAGAGAATTTGAAACTCAAAATTTTTAAAAAGAATGTTAATTTTGGTAAGGATTGCACTGCCTTCTTTCAGTTAGCTTGATAGATTTAGCTTGAGAAAACACTGATACTTGCTACTTGTTTTCAGTTTATGTGGAAGAGCCTTACTCTCTGTCTCTCAATCTTTTCTCTCTCCTCTCCCTATCACCTTCTTCTTCTCTTTTTCTCCCTCCCACTCATACCCTGACCCTATCCCTGATCTTCATGTAAGCCTTGATCTGCTCTGTTTCTGACCTGGTCTAGTTTACCTTTCCCTAGACTTCCCGAGGGCCCACTGTCTTAGTGTCAGCTTATGTTAGACATCCAATTGGCTCTAGCCCTCCTAAAATTCCAAGCCTCTGAACTAAAGTGATCCACTAGCTTTGGCCTCCCCAGTAGCAGAGACTATAGATGTGCATGCACCACCTCACCTGGCAACATCCTATCCTCTCAAGAAATCACAGCAACATCTCTTACACATCCAGTTTATCTCTTGCATGTACTTATCTCACAAAATAAAAATAAATGAAATTCACTTTGATGTTTATGATCCTCCTTGAGAAAAATGGAAACTGGCCATTGAATACTGAAGAAGGAATTAAGAGGAAGGCAAAATTTCTATCCTTTAATCAGTTTCTCAAGATGTACTTAAATGTTTTACTTGGCTTTTGAGCTTCTTCTATTTCTGGTGGCTATAAAAGCTTCTCCATCTTACACAAATAATTTTCTTTTTCGTTTCCAACCGAATTATTTTGACAGTGATGCATTTTTTGTAAAGTGTGTACTGTGCAATCCTGAGATAATTGTGCCATTCCAAACAAAAAGTCTTTCAAGATATCCAGGAGAGTTAGCCAACTTGACATTTTGAGCGTTTGTTTGCTGACTTTGAAAGGTTTAAACAGTATCTTGTTACTATATAATCGAAAGAATCTTCCTGCATTGAACTCATCATTTTGATACAGATATGTATGATGTTTGTTAAGGTTACTAATTGTGATACCTAAAATGACAAGCAACACGAAGTCATGAATGGCATCTTTGTCATTCTGTCTCCATTGTGTCAGGTTCATGTTATGGCCACATAGTAATAGCAACCTAGCCAAGGAAAACAAAAACTGGTCCATCGCACTTTGTTGCAAATTGGAAGCTTAGACAAGAGCAACACCCCTAAGCTTGGAGGTAGGCATGTCATTGTATGACCCCTCTGGGATGCTTACTCCCTGGGAGGGTGGTCAGGGGAGTTGTGTTGTTACTTGGTTTTCTATTCCCAGTGGGTATAATGTGTGCTGTTGTTTGACAGGGTGTCAGTCTTCTGCTATTAGGCAAGTCTTTGATAATAAGGGCTTCTTTCCTCTGCTGCTTTTAGGTGAGGCTTCTGATACAGAATCTATCCCATAAATTTTAGGGAGTCACGATTATAAAACTGTTCAGATATTTGATAAATATTTCTTGAGGACTAAAGATAAATAATTAAATAGAACATTAGGTCTTATATTTAGTTGCTCAAAATAAATTATTACTCAGAGCAGTAGTTTCTGTTAAATTGTCCAGATCATTATCGCTTATCACTTACCCCGATGGATCATTGATAATACTGTTCTCTATAGAAAATATAATTTGGTGCATCAAGGTTTCATTACACGAGTGCCAACAGAATATTGTTATAAGCTACTTATTAGGAAGGGCCTTGTGGACATTTATAGGCTCTAATGTAAAAATTCAGATAAAGTAAGCTTGTATTCTTCATTCTTAGTTGCTTTCACTCTGACATTATGACTATCCTCTTATCATTCTCACAATTGAATTTCACATCATCTGCTTTGTTTTTGTTCTTACTGCTTTCAACAGCTTGATCTTAATGGCTTTAGAGCTGCACTTTGCCAAACTTCTTTGCCCATGAACATTTCTGAGTTATATACATACACATATACACACATATATGCACATGTGTGTGGAGAGAGACAGACAGAGACAGAGAGACAGAGAGACAGCCACAAATGCTGATCTTCTGTACTGTGATAAAGGGATAAGCACAGATGATCAAGGCAAAGTTTGGAACCAAATATAAAAAACTAGGCCAGCTTTCATACTAAAACAAAATTGTCACCTGTAGTTACTCCTGTACTTAATATTTAGAGAGAAAATATTTGATTCAAGAATTGTTCAAAGAAACTCTAATCTCATTGTGTGGAATATCAGGATACCCTTCCAGAAAGAGGGAAAGGTGAAAGAGAGAGGAGGAGGAGAGACAGACAGAGAAGGATGAAGAGGAGAGGAGAAAAGAGGAGAATGGAGGAGAGGAGAAGAGAGAAGAGGATAAAAGAAGAGAGGAGAGGAGAGGAAAGGAAAGGAGGGAAAGTGTACCAGGTAAGACCTTTTAGTAGCAGAACAGTGCAAATGTGCAGGATACAGTACTATGGATGGCTTTTCCCCATGTGTCCATATAATTTTATTCCTCTGCTGCTGGGGAAGTTTTATATATGAGATTGTTCTGCAAACCTCCCTGGGTTTTAGACTCAGAGAACAGTAAAGAGTGTGTTGTGATGAAAATCCTTCATAAAGATCCTTGAAGATATCTGAGTCATTCTCTTTCCTGAATAAATGCCAGGCCATCTATTATTAAATTAACATGGGGTTTGTGGTTTCTCACAAGAATTTTGATGAAAAGTTACCTCCTCTTCCTTATACAAATTGTTTTAATTATCTTACTGAATTATATTAAGCTCAGTTAACTTTTATGGTGTGTCTAGTCTGTGCAAGGCACTGTGCTTATCTTTGATAGAAAATAGAAAATAATATAGTCGACACTGTCAAGCGTGGACTTCAGTGGAATGAGGAGATCAAGCAAACACATCACTACATGTAATAATAAGGTATAACATGATTAAGGGTAATGGAGAGGTCACTTTTAGTTGGGAAAATTATGAAAGGTTTCTTGATTAATGTAGATCTTGGTTTAGGGCTGAAGGAAGGCAAAGATTACCATTTGCAGAGGTGTGAAAGGAAATTGTGTATTTCAGGCATGGGGGAAAAGTGTTAAAAACATGAAGAGGGGAGAGGGAGGGGACAGGATCAGATCAGGGAACTCTCATATCCTCATAAGATTTATATTCAAAATGATAATACTGGAATTCCACTGTGATATGACCATGTTCCCTTCCTGCCCCCGTCCCCCACCCCCCCTCCTTCCCCGGGGAAATGTAGTTATACCAGATCTGGTTTTGCTTTTTCTTTGATTATAGTGCCTGACATATAGTAAGAATTTAGTAAATGTTTTTTGATTGACTGATATATGAGCATTTGTGTTTAAATCAATGACTAGATCTCGATTTTAATTCTAAGAAAAATAGTATTTAGAAAAACATTGCCTTCAGTGAGAATGATTATTAAGTAAAGTTCTCTTATTGTTCTGTCAGTCATCTTCTTAGCAAATGTGATTATGTAAAAAAAAATCTATCAAATTGTTTGCTGCTGCACCCTAAGGACCATGTTCTCTGACTTGCTGTTAACAGACCTTCCCTGCATGTTGTCTCTTCTTTAGAATGTGAGCTGCTTGAGGGTAGGGACTGTCTTCTTTTTCTATTTGTATTCCCAAAACTTCAGCACAGTGATTTGCACATAGTAAGCGCCTTATTTGGGGCAGCTAGGTGGCACAGTAGATAGAGCACCAGCCCTGGAGTTAGGAGGACCTGAGTTCAAATCCAGCCTCAGCCACTTGACACTTACTAGCTGTGTGACTGTGGGCAAGTCACTTAACTCCAATTGCTTCACCTAAACAAACAAACAAAAAAACCCCCAAACCCCCAAAGTGCCTAATTCATTCATTCATTTATACTTTTAAGTGTTTTTACACTTACCTCATGTGATTTCATAAGACCTTACTTATCGATATCTTTTGTTTTTACATTGCCTCAATATCCCCTGTATCCCTCTCTATTATGCAACCCTAGAGAGCCATACCTGATGTAATGAGACTTTTGTGCATGCCCAGATAAACCAAGATGGAAGCATTTATGTGGGAGATAACAGGTGCCTTCTTCTGTGAGAAGACATCTGCATTGGCCCACCACCTGGGGGAGAATAAACTCTTTCCATTGGTTTCATAGCCAGAAGTCTGTATCTTTAGAATTACCACACTCTTAGAGTCCCTTTCTCTCTCTTCTAGGAGTGCCCAGGAGTGAAGGATTTGTTCACTCATTGAGTAGCATAATAGAATAATTGATGAAGGGGCTCAGAGCCCCTTACCCTGCCATTAGGCCCTGTGACCCCCACCAAATTGGCTTGTGGTTTTGGTCTTCTTCTGATTGTCCTTTTCATTTATAAATTCCGAGATTAGAGTTCCCAGATCTAGAAGCTCAAGCCACAATGATCTTGGGGCCAAGAATCACAGCTGGCTATTCTTTTGAGCCAGGAAGGAAGCCCTGAAAATATGCTTCTTGGGTGGAAGTACAGTAGGGGCTTTGGACTTGGAAATTGGTGGGAATGATGTTATATAGCAATTGAGCTAAGCTAGAAGACTAATCCTCATCCCTTGCCAGAGACCAAAGTAGTAAAAGGAAAGCTATGTCCACATGTGTTGGGGAGAAAGGTTTGCATGTTTTTTCTTGCTACACTTTGAAGTAAATATTCCTTTGTAAAAGTTAATCTATTAAGTTAAATGGAACTGAGATGCTTGATCAGTGCAGTAGAGGAGAATGCTGGAATGGGGTGAAAGGTAATGAACTTGACCTTCAGACAGTAGTAGAACAGAGAGAGTCATTGTGACACTTTAAACATTTTATTTTGGTGGGGCAATGAGGGTTAGGTGACTTGCCCAGGGTCACACAGCTAGTAAGTATCAAGTGTCTGAGGCTGGATTTGAACTCAGGTCCTCCTGAATCCAGGGCTATTGCTTTATCCACTGTGCCACCTAGATGCCCCCCACCCCCATTTTTTTTTAAAGAAAAAAGGGACGATAGGAAAAAATGAACAAACTTATCAAGACATAAAACCCCTGACTATATGTAAATATAATAGGTATCTATAGCTATATATAGCTTCATACCCATAGACAACATACACATACATCCCTCTTCAAAGGAGTAGAGAGAAATGTCTTATCTCTTTGGGGCTAATTTTGTTCTTTGTAATTTTGAAATTTTCATTTTTGATTTTTGAAGCCATGCTTTCCACCATTATTGTAGTCACTGTATTGTTTTCTTGGCTCTGCTTACTTCACTCTGTATAAATTAATCTAAGTCTTTCTATACTTCTCTGTATTGATCATATTTATCCTTTCTTACAGCATAATATTATTCCATTACATTCATGTACCACTGTTTGTCTAATCATTCCTCAATCAATGTATATCTACTGTGATGAAATAATGAGATTTAGCAGATACACCCACCTGGAGATTAATCTAGACTGATTGAATCAAGTGAGAGTGATTAACTGCTGATTAGCCTACTTCAAGTTAACTGGATTGTAATCACACCTTGAGAACACCTTCAGAACCAATGGATTTGGATGACGCCAACCAATCAGCTTGAAGCAGTGTATAAGGACTGCCTCTGTTCCAGACCTATAAAAAGCTTCCACAATCAGCTTGCTGGAGAGATTTTGTGATTGAAGCAGGCTTGTGGCAGAGGACTTGAGGAAGAACCAGACCAGACAGGCTGGAACTCTAGGCCAAATAGGCTTTTTTCTTAACTTTCTGAACTCCATGGGAATATCTGTATGCTTTAATAAATGTTTAATGCCCAAGGACTGGTGCTAAATCTTCTAATTTAAGGCGACCACAATTTAGATTTTAAAGATCACACTACTTTGTTTCCAATTCTTTACTACTATAAAAAATGTTGTTTTAAATATTTTGGTGCACATAGAGCCTTTCTTTTTTTTCAATGACCTCACTGGGTTCTATGTCTAGCAGTGGAATCTCCGGGATATGGACATTTTAGCCAATTTATTTGCATATCCAAATTGCTTTCCAGAATGTTTTTTTTTTTTACTAATTCATCACTCCACTAACAATACATTAATGTTCCCATCTTTCCATAACACTTTTTTTACTAGCCCCATCTTTTGTCATTTTTGCTCATTTGCTGCCTATGAAGTGAAACATGTGGGGTTTTTTGGGGGGGTCCTTTTGATGTTTGTTATTAGTGATTTGGAGCATTCTTTGTTAATAGTTACAAATTCTTTTGAGAACTATATGTCCTCCTTTGCTATTTGTCTGCTACAAGGATGGCTTTTGGAGATCTTACTTCTGTAATCAATAGAGAAGTATTCTGGGGGTGTCTAAATCAAGGAAATAAGTACATTTCTATTTTTTCATTCCCCAAAATACCTCTTTTATAATAAACATTTAAAAATAATAAACATTTAATTCAACTTTGAACAACAACAACAACAACAATAGCATTGTTAGCTAATCAGAGTAGTTTCAGTAGGATAAGCAGTTAGATTAAAAGAATACTGTGAGGGCAGCTAGGTGGCGCAGTGGATTAGAACACCGCGCCCTGGAGTCAGGAGTACCTGAGTTCAAATCAGACCTCAGACACTTAACACTTATTAGCTGTGTGACCCCTGGGCAAGCGCTTAACCCCAATTGCCTCACTTAAAAAAAAAAAAAGATACTGTGAAGTACTTTAGATCTATACCTCAGTAAAAGATTAAAAGGAAACCAATTAATATTTAAGGGAAGGGTACATTAGATAAAACACCAATAAATAACACTTTTGCTCTTGGATCACTCTAAAACGTGAACACAAAGAAAGATATTTTTACATGTTAAGGAAAATATTGCTTCACCTCAATAGATTTAAAATGTAAAAGAGGGATTTACAAATCCCTGGATGGGATTATATTCCCCTCAGGATTTTCTCCAATTATCCAAAGGCATTCAATGATCCTAGGATCTCTTGATTTAGAGTTGAAAGGAATATTAGGGGCTATTTGATCCCAACCTCTTCATTTTACAAGTGAAGGAAACTGAGGGCCAGAAAGAGTGAGTGACTTGAAAGTCAGGATTTAAATTCAGTTCTCTAACTGCAAATCAGCATTCTTTGCACTATACCAAGCTATATATAATAAGCAAATTAAAAAAAAAAAAAGATTAGCTCTCCTGTCCCATAGGACAGGGAATCCTCTTTCTATTTGAGTGCTGAGTAAGACATACTGCAAGACAATGGCAAAATCTTGGTGAGTGCACACCTCCAGTTTTATGCTTTATTTCTTGAACAGGCTTATCTCTGTGTTTCCATATATCAAGGGAGCTTATAAAGTTCTTAACATAATGCCATCAGAGTTTTTAAAGCTGTTTTTGTTCTATCAAGTCAAATGCTTAGTTGCAAACAACAACAACAGCAGATGGTAGGATCTTTATATTCACCACACTTTCCAGTCATTTCTGTGACCATAAACATGTGGTCTGTATAGAGAATACTTTTTCACTGAATTCAAATTAGAAGTTGAATAGGAAGAAAAAAAGAGGGTGGGATGGATTTGGGAGATGAAAAGCTCACCTAAAACCAATCCCTTTCACCCTGTGTTGTGAGGCAAGATAGCAGAATCGTAGTAAGTTCTGGAGAGTAGGTCTCAGAAGACACCAGAGGTTCAAAATCCCAGCCTTGTGTTTAGTTCCTTTGTGACTTTGACTGTGGCTTCTGGATTCGTCTCTCTAGGCAGAGGAGATGAGACTTCTAGGTCCTTTTCGGTTTTGAATATGTGATCTATAATCTTAAAATAATGAAATCTCCAAATCATAAAGTTGTAAATGACCCTGAAGAACAATAGTGAACTATGTAGAGAACACAGAGAGGCCTAAGGGATATTGTCAAGGAAATGTAGGACTTGAGTCTCTATCTATGGTGAGAATAAAGCACTGTTGATCCATGTGTCTCAATGGCATCTCAAAATATAAGACCTCCAGCAAGAGTTCCCAAATTTTTCTATTCCCTTTTCACCTTTGTTTTCAGTAAACCTTCCTATGTGCCCTATGAAAGGAAATAAATTCTAGAGTCTACAGCATATATGCATAGAACAATCAAATAAAGAGATTAATTTTCATAAAGAAAACTTTATAGTACATAGAATTTTTAGGATCATAAAAGCTCAGTCAACTTAGTGAAGCCCTTGATTCTATTTCTTGTCAACCAAGTTTTATCCTCATTCTTGTTTTTTGAAAGAGATACCTGTATATTAATATATTTCTTCGCTCCAGATTTTAATGGAAAACAAGGTGTGAATCCTGATTGACGAGATAAGTGTTTATAAAGGGAATTAAAGCCTTGTAGACATGTTTATTCCAAAGAATGGGATATGCTTCTCCAAGGGTACTTCCAAAATTTTGTTACTGTATGATTTAAATAATTCATATTTTTTGGCTAATGTGGAAATCAGTTAGCTCAATCTTTAACTGGGTCATCGTTGCCTTTTTATTCTAGCTTAATATAAGAAGAATTTCATATCCAAATCTCATTAATTTTGTTTAGTTAGGAGGAATTATTCCTTCAACTGTCTTTCAAACTTTTTTTTTGTGTGTGTGAGGCAATGGTGTTAAGTGACTTGCCCAGGGTCATACAGCTAGCAAGTGTTAAGTGTCTGAGGCCAGATCTGAAGTCAGGTCCTCTGAATCCAGGGCCGGGTGCTCCTATACACTGCGCCACCTAGCTGTCTTGTCTTTCAAACTTTTAAAGCACACTAATAGGCCCCTTTTTTTTCCCACAAATTTTCTAGCAGCACAAAGCCCGCTTGCCTTGATAAATGCCCTGTCTGCTGCTTTTTCAGAGCTATAATCCTCCTGCCTACTCCCCCTTTTATTCCACTCAGAAGTTACAAGAATTAGTACCCTCCCTGCCTCATAGCATTCACAGAAGGAAATAACTTGGAACCTTAGTAAACCACTTAATAGGTTGCTGACCACAGAGCTAAAAAATCTAGTTGATATGCATCTAAAAGAGACTAAAGAAAGAGCTTTGTAGAAGAAAGACTAAGAAGAAGAAAGAGGAAAGAAATGCTAATAGAGTAACTTATATGGAATCTATGAAATAGGATAGTTGGTGCTTAGACACAGATCATGAGTTGAGAATACTGCTCCTATGTTATCCAAGTCTAATGTCTCTTCCACATGACAGTCCTTTTGAATACTTGACAATAGAACTTCACCCTCCCCATTTCTAATGAGTCATGGTTCATGCTCTGGGAGTTATAAAAATGTTACAATTTTCTTAACCAATTTATTCCTTCCCCTTTTAAAATAGTCCTAACAGCTCACAATGGAAAATAGTGGCTTCAGTGGAAAAAATGCTGAATTGTGGTTAGAGAAACCTGGGTCCAAATCCAAATTGTACCACTTGAGTAAACTTGGGCAAATCACTCTCTTCTCTTGGCCTCAAATTCTTCATCTGTTTAAATAAAGGTGTTGGACTAGATCAAGGTTCTTAAAATGTCATTCATGACCCTATATGGGGTTGCATAACCGAATGTAGAGGTCACGAAAATTTAGCAACAGTCAACGGTTATGTATACCTATTTTATATACCTACATATCTCAGTTGAATAAAATTTCCCCAGTAAATGGGGTCATGCGTGGACAAAGTTTAAGGAGCCCTGGACTAGATGATCTCCAAGGTATTACTACATTTATAATCTTCAACTTTATAGCACATCACAAGGTATCATAACCTTCCTGATCAAACCCAATATATTTTGCTGGCTTTTTGTTCTATGTGGGTATCTTTAAAACAATAGTTTATAATGTCTCCTAGGTTCCTTTCTAGAATTGTACCTGATGGTGTGGATATCCATCAGTATTGATTAGATTATTTGCCCCCAAATTCATCAGTTAATACTTGACCTTACAGATGCTTCTCTGCCACTTTTGGCTTGCTTTGATGGCTTCATAAAGCCTCCTTTCAATTTATTCCAGATTTGTATTTTGCTATCTTCTATTTTCAGCTTGGACTAGACTTTTTGCAGTAGATTTTCTTTTTTTTATTCTGTGGGGCAATGAGGGTTAAGTGACTTGCCCAGGGTCACACAGCTAGTAAGTGTCAAGTGTCTGAGGCCAGATTGAACTCAGGTCCTCCTGAATCAGGGCCATACTTTATCCACTGGGCACCTAGCTGCCCCCAGGTTAGATTTTTAGACAAGTGAGACACAACAAATTTATAACTAGTTTTAATTTTTTTAAAAAATTTACCACCTTCCAGGATATATGTTGGGATCAGTTCAGACTATATGTATCTCCTACATATCAGTATCATTGAATAATGATACCAAATATTAAGACTGATTTTTCTGAGTCTTATTTCTATCATATGTTACCATAGCTCCTTCCCCAGTTCCTTTTCTTCCCCATAAAAAATCATCACACAGTGACCAACCTTCTAGTGATTATGTCTCCATATTTAGTTGGTTGGGCTCCGATGGTCCTCAAGACTGTTGCCAAGTTCAGTTTGTTACTTATGACTTATGTGGTTGGAACCAGATAAACCTTGGTAGATATACTGATGTACCAATTCAAGTATGTCTGAATAGACACCTTAAGGATTTTGTCTTGGTAAAGCTGTGTCTTTAGTGACCATAGTTTTTTGGCATTTATATTAGCCTCTCGTAGAGATTTTTTGCTTGTTTTCAGTTTATTTTCACAGCTCTGGTAAATGTTTTTGAAGTTTTTTGATGGACCTCTGAATATGTGAGATATTATAGCATTTAGATGTTTAAAATATACAAATATTGCATCGTGTAGGTAAAGATCCAGGAAAGTGATGGAATTTTTCAGTCTTCCTCTGGACATAAGCATTAGGCTGTAGACATAATTCTTCTTCACACTCTGTTTCACAGCAGGTTGCCGTTCTGTTTTGCAAACAGAGCAAAGTCTTGCGCAACTTTTCCAAAAAAGTCTTGCAATCTCTTTACCGGGCCAGGAAATAGTACAGTAAGGGACATGGGCAACAAATGAACAAATATGAAATATCTAACAGCAAGCACAGGGGGCAAGTGTGATGGTACAGAAAGTCAATTGGTCAGAGGCTTGAGTGAAGATTGTGAACGAGATGTAGCCAAAGAGTGGATATAAAAGCAATGACCGCAGGATATGCTAAGATAACAGAAAATCAGGTAGAGGAAGTGCAGAGGAAATGGTGTACAGGTGACATAGAAGAAACTATGAAAGCACGGAATGCTATTTGTCTGTAACAGACTGGGAAAAAGAACAGGGAATCAACAGCAAAACTGATAAATACTGAACAGCAAGGGAGCAAACTATCACAGCTGAGGCACATAAACTGCTGGTGAAACTCTCAAATGGTATTATCGTTAAAGCCAGAGTTGGCAAGCAATTAACAAATAAACAGCATATGTTTCCTCTTGTCCTATGTTACTGGGAACATATCTTCTAAGGAGAAGCCACACCTTTGTGAAAGGGCTTGGTTTTTGCATAGGTACACATTTTAAAATGTTCATCTACTTATTTTACAACTTCTGGTTATTTTGTGGTTCATGTATGGGCACCTGCACACTTTAAGTGGCATATAAAAGGCGTAGACTTTAAAGGATGTGAAAACTTGTATGTTATTGCTACACAGACTCAATCTACTTGAGTAGGGGGTATCTCTATTACAGCAGCATTTTTAGTTTGAAATTTATTTAGAAAATTCTAGAAACAGTTTGACCAGTCTGTTCAAATCTTAATTGTGTTCTAATTGTAACAGTTTTCCGATTCCTTTTCAGGTGAGCAGTTACTATTTTGCCACATTTTTCCATCTTATGTAAGTCTTATAACCTATCTGAGGCTTAATCAGTTATGCAAGATACTCAGGGATTTAGAAGTATTGGAAAAGTCAGGTTAAGCTAGAGGTTAAGCAAAAGTTTAAGAGAGTTTAAGTTCAAACTGTGGGTTAAGAGAAAGAAAAATGGATAGAGGTATATTAAGAAAATGTTTTGATCAAAAAGTAATAGTAAAGGGGCAGCTAGGTGGCACAGTGGATAAAGCACTGGCCCTGGATTCAGGAGTACCTGAGTTCAAATCTGGCACTCAGACACTTGACACTTATTAGCTGTGTGACCCTGGGCAAGTCACTTAACCCCCATTGCCCTGCCAAAAGAAAAATTAAAAGTAATAGTAAAACCCGTTATAACCTGGAGAAAGTGCGTTGTTAAAGAGTTTTCATAAGCAGAGAAGGTGTTTAAAGATGCCCACATGCAACAACAGTATAACCAAAACCTCATTTCAGGAGAAAGAAAATGTAACCTGGAAAGATATGGAAAGTGGGAGATCAGTTGACTGGCAGCCAAGTCACAGAAAGTTCCAGTGAGACATTGTCAGTGGCTTCCCCCCAGTCTTCTCTGTAAAAGGTAGTGAAGAAATCTGGTGTGGGGAACTAGGGGATGGAAGCTATTCAGCTTGTGAGACCAAGAAACTAAGGGTCAGGTCCTCAGACTCAGTCTCACAGCCGGTGGGGGCAGTAATAGAATCA
The DNA here is from genome assembly GCF_019393635.1 of Dromiciops gliroides. Lineage (NCBI taxonomy): Eukaryota > Metazoa > Chordata > Mammalia > Microbiotheria > Microbiotheriidae > Dromiciops > Dromiciops gliroides. The sequence continues at coordinate 441,468,753 of NC_057863.1, read as the reverse complement.
GCCAGGTACCCTGGATATAAAATGGGGAAAAAGGGCTATAGGAGGAGGTGTAAAATTGCATTGAGAGAGTGAATGAAAAACCACCAAAGGTAACAAAGAATAATACCTTATATTTATTTTCTATATATTTATATGTGTCTATTTTATCTACTTCAATAGAACATAGGTTCCTGAGGCAAAGGAATCTTTCATTCTGGTCTTTTTGTCCCAGGTGCCTAGAATATGATAGAAACACAAAATAGCCTTTTTGTTGTTATTTCGTCCTTTGACGAGGGATCTGTATTTTTAAAGAATCTATATAATAATTTATTTGAAACATTTGACTTTTAAAACAACCCATGTGGTACCTGAGGGTACTCCCAACTCAGAGGACACTACCCCAGAGAAGGCTATCCTGAGTATGTTTTAAGGTATGAGAAGCCACTGCCAAGCATTGCTGTGGTAGACATTTCTCCAGTGCACACTGCTCTGCTTAATGTCTCCTGTCCTCCAGATGCATGCAGACAAAGCCCCAATGGATACTCTGGTGCCAAGTTTCTCTCGCTCCAGTCTTTGAAATGCTCTTTGAGCTCAAAATTTGGAGATTCTCTTTATTTTTTAAAATAATAACCACCACAGTTATAAAGCCACCATAGCGGAGGCTTTGAGAATAGAGGAAACCCTTCTTTACTTTTTTCCTCAATTAGTGCTTTATCCAGTTCCCTTCAGTCTTAGTTTAGGGAGCTCAAATCTAGCCAGAGATTTCTCAGGACCTTGGCACAAATTGATTTATAACAAAGAGTAGGTAAAGGTTTGCTATGAGCTATTTGCTCTCAGGCTTAAAATCATGTCTTTTATTTGAACTTCACTTTCTGGTTCGGAGGGCTCAGGTTCTCTTGGTCTGACTCTTTACACCAGTATATTGTAAGCTTTCATAAAGTGCCTCTACATTTTCATCTTTGAGATTTAGGTTCCTACTTAGGCATTATCTACACAAGGGTTAATTACCCAATAATAGCCAAAAAAGCTCTGGAGTTCAGGGTCCTCAATTTTCCTATTCCAAAACTTCTTCCATTTCCCCTTGCAGATGAATGTGCAAAGGAAAGGCACTGAAACAAAACTAAATCCTCTGAGTAGATTCTGTATTCTCTAACGTTCTAATACACAGTTCACTAGATGGAGTTGCAAGGAATAAGGGAAAAGGACTAAGGAGAGGGAAGCAAAAGGGAAAATAGGAAGAGGCTTTGGCTCTGCCAAGGTGAGAGTGTGGATGCAACCCTACCCACAACTGAGCATTGAAGGACAATAGCTTCTACGGACGTACATTCATTAAATTGTTATAATGTCTGTAGAACCAAGATTCAATTGTGTTTATAGTGAATATAGATACAAACGAATCTTGTACTGATTGAGAATTTATATCAGGTGACAATTTCAACATTTTTGGTTTCTGGACTCCTTTACACTCATTGTTTGTTTTTTTGGTTTTTTGGTGAGGCAATTGGGGTTAAGTGACTTTCGCCCAGGGTCACACAGCTAGTAAGCGTCAAGTGTCTGAGGTTGGCATTTTGAAACTCAGGTACTCCTGAATCCAGGGCTGGTGCTCTATCCACTGTTGCCACCTAGCTGCCCCACCCCTTTACACTCTTTTTTTTTTTTAAGTGAGGCAATTGGGGTTAAGTGACTTGCCCAGGGTCACACAGCTAGTAAGTGTTAAGAGTCTGAGGCCAGATTTAACTCAGGTACTCACTTGACTCTAGGGCCGGTGCTCTATCCACTGCGCACCTAGCTGCCCCCCCCCTTTTACACTCTTAAACATTATTTAGGATCCCAAAGAGCTTTTGTTTGTGTGGGTTCTATTACCAATGTTTATCACATTAGAAATGAAAACTGATAAATATTTAAATATATATTAATTAAAAATGGTAAAAATTGGGGCAGCTAGATGGCACAGTGGTTAAAAGCACCGGCCCTGGATCAGGATTACCTGAGTTCAAATCCAGCCTCAGACACTGACGCTTACTAGCTATGTGACCCTGGGCAAGTCACTTATACTCCCATTGCCTGCAAAAACAACAAACAAAAAAACAAACAAAAAACCAAAAATAGTAAAAATTAACCTACTATATATTAACATATATATTTATGAAAAATAACTATTTTCCAAAACGAAAGTAATAATAGTGAGAAGAGTGGCCGTATTTTATACATTTTTGTAAATCCTTTAATGTCTGGTTTAATAGGAAGACAGCTAGATTCTCATATTGCTGCTACATTCAATATGTTACAATATGTTGTTTTTGTTGAAGTATATGAGAAAGTCTGGCCTCACACAGATATGTAGTTGGAAAACAGAGGAACCCTTTGATAGGCAACTAAGGTTTCAGTATTTATTATGATGGATAGCTAGGTGTACAGTGGATACAGTGCTGGGCCTGGAGTCAGGAAGACTCTTCTTCCTGAGTTTAAATCTGTGCCTTAAAACACTTACTAGCTGTGTGACCCTGGGCAAGTCACTTATCCTGTTGGCCTCAGTTTCTCATCTGACAGAATGAGCTGGAAAGGAAATGGCAAAACCATTCCAGCATCTTTGCCAAGAAAACCCCCAAATGGGGTCATGAAGAGTCATGTGACTGAAAAAAGAGCTGAACAACAACAAATTATATGATAAGACTTTGTGGACCCCCTAAAGCATTTTAGGAATCCTTTGGGTCTGAGAGATCATACTTTTGGGACCATGCCATAGGCTAAACAGCTCTGCTTACTGTCATTAACATAGGATTTTCCTCAAATAGTTAACAGTGATGTAGTTTATTTGGCTCAGAGTAAAGAATAGAAGGGCTATGATTTGAGAAGCTCTGGAAAGACATTCTTTACCATAAGTAGCTCCTCTCTCACTGCTTGAAATTCAGTCATTAAAGATGATTCCTCTGATTCCTGAATTTGGGGGGACTTCTAGAGACCTTTGTTGGAAAGCAAATACTCAGGAAAATACTAATCCCTTAAGCCATGCATTCCCTTCCATTTTTAGTTCCTATACCCATTGGCTTTTCAGTAAAACCTATTTAGGATTCTCTTCAATATGAAAGGCAATAAGTTCTAGAGTTTACCCTGAACAGACTTTTAGCAAGGCTTCTTGTACACCTCTTCTTTTGTAAATTACACTTTATTTTTCTCATTCAGCAAAATTGCCTTCTCTCTTTCCCACTTCACAACCCTGGACAATGAGACAGAAAGAAACAAATCTCCTCTTAGTAATATGTATAGTCAGCAAAACAACTGTTAAAAAAAAGTCTCATGCTGTACTCTGGAATTTTTCACCTATCAAGACATGAGTGGGCATGTTTCATAGTTAGTTCTCTGGACTCATGGTTGGACATTAAACTGATCAGACTTCCTAAGTCTTTCAAACCTATTGGTCATTATAACATTGTTGTCATTGTAGAACTTGTTCTCCTGGTTTCATTCTGCATCACTTGATACAAATATTCCAGAGTTTCTCTTTTATTGCACAATATTATTCTAATCTCATTTAGAAACTGCAACTTGTTCAGCCATTCCTCTAACTGTTGGTACACCCTCAAATTTCCAATTTTTTGCCATTGCAAAAAAGCTATATTTTTATACATACTTAGAGTTTTGTTTTGCTTAGGACTAATCCTCCCTCCTCTCTGATCACCTTTTCCCCTTCTCATCTTTTCTTCTGTTTCTCTGTTGAGGAAAATAATTTCTGTGTCCAGCTCTCCTGTGTGTATATTCTCTCTTCTTTCCAGTTTCAGATGAGAGTGAGGTTGTTCAAATGCCATGCACTCCCCTCCACTTTTCTCCTTGTTGGCTAGTCTTCTACTTATTGTAATCTATCAGATTATGTGAGATCATTTCCCCTAACTTTCCTCTCCCTTTCCCTGCCTAGTATATTCCTTCTTTCCCTCCCTTTTCATTCTTCTAAGGTCAACAAAGACATAACAGAACCCCTGCCAAGCCTTCTGTCTAATTAAGCTTCCTCTATGATACCTGATTAAGATAGGCTTCAGAGGGGAAACATATATCATCTTCTCATATAGAATATAAGTAGTTTCCCCCCCTGATTTAGTCCTTTATGATTGTTTCTTCGTGTTTACCTTTTTCTACTTCTCTTCACTCCCTTTGTTTTTACTTCATAGTTTTTATGCAACTCTGGGCTTTTGATCAGTTAAGTTTGGAAGTCTCTATTTCAAGAAACATCCTCCCCCTTTGCCCCCTCCCCCCAAGATTCCAGTTTTACTGGGTAAGTTATTCTTTTTTTAATTTTTAAAGTATTTATTATTTTCCAGTTACATATATATAATAGTTTTGTTAAGTATCTTTATTGCAATCCTTTTTCCTTTGTCTACTGGAATATAATATTTCAACTGCTCTGCTCCTTTATAGTGGTGACTGCTAAATTGTTTGTGATCTCAACTGTAACTCTTCAATACTGAATTTTTTTCTTCTGGTGACCTGAAGAATATCATTTTTTAGATCTAGAAGCTCTGTGTTTTGGTTATAATACTCCTGGCAGTTTTCATTTGAAGGTTAGATTTATTGTATTAAGTCAATAAATGTAATTATTTTATTTTGCCCAAGTTCAATTGTACACAACTCTAAATCTATTATCCTGTGAACTATTGTTCATAGGGGAAATGATTCGATTAATACAACATATTTGTATTAATTACCAAATACTTGGATATCAAATTCTAATCAGAAATATTTGATTTTTTTTAAAAAAAGAACTTTTTTCTCTCAATGAAAAGTTTTTCTTGTTATCTTAGCCAGTATTTATTTTGTTCAAAAGATTTTCAAAATTAAAATGTACTCAAAATCATCTTTCTTTTCTGATCACCTGATCTGTCATTGATCTTTTCTGTAACTTGTTTTAGTAATGAATTATCTCCCTTGCTATAGTTGTGAAGATAACTCAATCCATTCTCTCCACTTTAAAAATGATATATTCTTTTATATTAAGTCAAGTGTCTATTTGGAACTTAATGTTTTATATGGTGTGAGTATGGTCTAACAGTATTTTTGCTACACTGCTTTCCTGTTTGCTTAACAATTCTTTTCATATAAGGAATTCTTACTCAGATGATTTATGTTCTCCCATTTTGTGGGGAAATGGGTTATCATTTCCTTTCTGATTCTTGCTTATCTTTTCTGCTCCACTGATAGATTTTTAATTTTTAAAAAATTAGTACTAAATAAGTTTGATGCTTACCATTATATAATATAATTTGGTGTGCTAATTTATTTCCAGTATCTTCTAATACTTCCCTTTAGATTTTAAACATTTTTCCCTCCAAATGAATTTTGTTATTTTATAGATCTATAGAATAACCTGTTGGTAGTTATGTAAGAATGACATGAGATCTCTAAGTTAATTGCCAGTATCATTAGTATTATTTTGGTATAGACCATCTATAACCAATGAATATCCTTCTGATTATTTAGTTCACCAAGGGGTGTTGCCTTGGCTACCCTATCTCTGTTTGCCAAGTAAGTCAAGTATTTCCTTAGGTACTTTTTAGTTTTCTTGTGATTACTTGTTACAGCAACTTACTTAATGATTAAACTTTCGTATCAAGTTATTATGATCTGTACCAATATAATTATTTAATATAGATCCTATTTTTCACCACTGATGAATTTTTTAATAGTTTGAGATAGAATTTTCCTTGAGTACCATATTTTTTCATTATTATTTTTTCTTTCTTTAGCTTCATAAAAATTATTTACTCTTTGATTTAATGTGTTATTGTCTCATTGTACATAGCTGACTTAGGAATGACTCCCATATCCATAGTGAGCTATTCTCCTGTTTGTTAAACTATAAACAATTTATTTTTTTCTCTCTGATTTTATTCAGTGTTTGTCATTTGCAACAAAAATCCTTAGGTCTTTTTTCACATATACTATTGCTAAACACACCTCCCCATCCTCAGTCAATAAGCATTTATTAAGTACCTAATGGGTACAAGGCATTGTACAAAGTGCTAGGCTACAAAGAAAGGTAAAAGATAGTTCCTGCTCTCAAGGAGTGCAGTCTGTTGGGGAGACACATTCAAACAAGCTATAGTCAGGATAAATTAGAATAATGAACAGAAGGAAGGCACTAGAATTAAGACAGAATGAGAAAGGATTCTGTAGAAGGTGCAGGAGATTGGGAGGGAGGGAATTCCAGGCATTCTCTCCACGTGGTTTTTGTAAAAGACTTTGCCAAATGTTTTTCTAAAATACAGGATGTTATATGAATACATGTTAGGTGTGTTATATGAAGCACTGACCACCCCAACATATGTCTTCTAGAATACAATGTCAAACTCAAATAGAATTGGGGGATGCTAAAAGTGTACATAGGGGTCCCTGTGGGCTGCCTTATTGACTTGGAAAACCACACATTATCTATATTATCATATTTGTATTTATTTTGAAAATATCAGTATCTTCCCAATATATTTTAACCTGGTTTGGGCTGCAATCAGGAGTGTCATGGCCATGAATTTGTCATCTTTGCTCTAGCAAACTATGTCAGGTTCATGGCACTCAAAATCATAATTCACAAGTTGTTACTAATGTCATGACTTTGACCAAGAAACCACTAGACACATATAGTTCAAAACAAAAGCTATTTGATAGAAGGTAAGAAAAAATCTCTATGGTACCCCTGATATAAAGAGTTTATGTTCTCACAGCTTACCAGGGCATCAGTTGACAAGGCAGGGAGGAAAAGACGAGAGGAGAGTCTGCATAAAGAGACATGGGACTAGGAAATATGAAGGAGGCACACATATAGCAAATAAATGACCACAGCATACCACTGGAAGATTACACACATGATGTACCTATAATCAAGGCAATTTATATCTCAGAGCTGCTTCTGTCTTCTACAGTATCATGAATATCTTCCTTCTTCTTGTCTCTATTAGTTTAATGGTTACTGCGATCTGTTCAGTTCAGTTTAGTTGTGTCCAATTCTTCATGACCCCCAGGGCCCCTTCTCCAGATGAGGAAACTGAGGCAAACAGGGTTAAGTGACTTGCCCAGGGTCACACAGCAAGTGAGTGTCAAGTGTCTGAGGCCAGATTTGAAATGAATCTGGAAAAATGAATCTTCTAACTCCAAGCCTAGCACTTAATCCACTGTGCCACCCGGCTGCTCTATTGTCTGGTAGGCTTTGGCTTATCTAGACTCTTCAGGGCCAAAAGGTGCTCTCTGCATCACTAACTTGTGATCAGTTGCTAGAAAGCCTCTCCTTTACAGGCCAGGCCACAGTTCTTCAACTGGGCACCCAAGGGTTGTAAGTCACCACCACCCCTAACCAGGAAGGCCCCAGAAGTTATCAAATTGCTCCAGGATAATATGATGTATTCTTTAAACTCTCTGTGTAAGATTCTGATTCAAGTCCATGGTCTCAAGCAATTACAAAATATTTTTTCTTTAGAATGATCCTGTGCTTTTATTGCTAGAGAGAATACCCCCAGATAAGGGAGCTTCATTTTGCAATATGCTCTGCAACCTAGACTTTAGAGGGTTGTTAGAGGGTACTGAGAGGGGATGTGACCTTTCCTAGAGTCACACAGCCAAAGTGTAGAAGAGGCAGAACCTGAACCCAGGTCTTCCTTACTCCAAGGAATGCTCTTTATACACTACAAAGGCAATTAGGTGGTACAGTGGATAAAGTGTTGACTTGAGGCCAGAAAGATATGAGTTTCTCTCCTGCCTCAGCCACTTAGTAGCTGTTTGACCACAGTTAGCTACTTATCAGTTTCCTCATCTGTAAAATAGATATAATAATAGCATCTGGGGGCAGCTAGGTGGTGCAGAGGACAAAGCACTGGCCCTGGAGTCAGGAGGACCTAAGTTCAATCCAACCTCAGACATTTGACACTTACTAGCTTTGTGACTCTGGGCAAGTCACTTAACCCTCACTGCCTGCAAAGACAAAAACAAAACAAACAAACAAACAAAACTTCACTTGATCTTTCCATCCCTGGTACCATCCCATATCTATTCTTCCCTTTGCGGCTAAGCTTGAGAAGACCATCCACCATAGGCACCTCCTTTTCCTCTCTTCTCACTCTTTTTCATCTCTACCAGTCTGGTTTCTGACCTCCTCATTCTCCTGAAACTGCTCTCCGTTGCCAAATCTCATGGCCTTTTGCTCAATCCTGATGGTTTTCTTTTTAAATCTCTTGCAGCCTTTGCGACATGGATCACCCTTTCCCTCTTAATAACTCTCTTTCTCTAGGTATGTTGGGATGCTGTTCTTTCCTGATTCTCTTCCTACCTATATGATTGCTCTGTCTCAGCCTCCTTCACTGGATTTCCATCCAGGTCATGCCCACAATTCTGTTGTTCCCAGGCTCCCATACTTATCCCTCTTCTCTTTGCCTTTCTTACTTTGCTTGGTGATATCACCAGTTACCATGGATTTAATGATCATTTCTATGCTAATGATTCTTTCTGTTTTGTTTTGTTTTGTTTTTTTCTTTTTGTGGGGCAATGAGGGTTAAGTGACTTGCCAGGGTCACACAGCTAATAAGTTTCAAGTGTCTGAGGCCAGATTTGAGTTCAGGTCCTCCCCGAATCCAGGGCCAGTGCTATATCTACTCTGCCACCTAGTTGCCCTCCTATGCTGATGATTCCTTTTTTTTTTTTTTTTTTAATAATGGGGTAGTTTATATGTAGTTGGGCAGGTACAGAGAGACACCAGTCAGCAACAGTGAGCTTCCCAAAGACAGACACACTGACAAACAGACAGATAAGCAGGGCCCCTCTCCATTACAAGAATAGCCCAATGGACAGGTACAAACAGACACAGAGAGGCCAAACTGACAGACGGATGCCAGCAGCTGCCGGTCCACAGCAGCCCTGGCTCTAAGAATGCTGGGTTAGCATGCTCTTCTTCGTGGTGATCACAGCCCCCAGGAACAGTGAGACAAGCTATGCTGATGATTCTCAAATCTACTACCCAGCCCTAGCCTCTACTGCACACCTCTGGCCTTCCAGCTTCAGCTGTCTCTCAAACATCTCAAACTGAATTTCCAGTGAACATCTTAAACCCAACACATCTAATATAGAACTTCATTGTCTTTCCACATAGACTTTCCTCCCTCCCAAATTTCCCTATTACAGGTTACTCTGAGGTATTTTGTTACTCTCTGTTCAGTTCAGTTTAGTTGTGTCCAATTCATGACTACTTCTCCAGATGAGGAAACTGAGGCAAACAGGGTGACGTGACTTGCCCAAAGTCACACAGCTAGTATGTGTCTGAGGCCAGATTTGGATTCAGGAAAAGGAGTCTTTCTGACTCCAGGCCCAGCATTTATTGCTACTGAGAACACCACCATCCTTCCAGTCCCTCAGATTCAAAATCCAGGTGTCATCCTCAGTTCCTCATTTTTATTTCAACCCTCCCTGGCATTCAATATGTTGGCAAGGCCTTTCAATTTCATATTTTTGACAATTCTCAATTTTACTCCATTCTTTCCTCTAATACTGCCATCATCTGGGTACAGGCCCTCATCTTCCTCAAACCTGGGCTATTGCAATAGCCTGCTGGTGGGTCTGCCTGCCTTGGGTCTTACCCTACTCCTTTCCAGCTACCCAAACAGCAACTCAAAAGACAATTCTATTATCTGAAGCAAAGGTTTTTTTTTCCTTTTCTTAGTCTGATCATCATCTTATATGATTAAGGTTTAGGGGAAGAGGATACTGCTGCAAGATAGATGATAAGAGTCCTTTGCCCTTTGTCCAGTCACCCTATAATTACTTCAGGGAAGAAGACTTCCCTGAGCTGCCCTAGAAAATGGGGAGGACATTTTTCCAGAACTGAGAGTTAGTGAAAGAATAATAAGTTTCTATGTCAGCTTAGTCAAGGCTTTTAGAATTGCAACAGCAGCAGCAGCAACAGATAGAATTTATATAGCACTTTAAGATTTACAAAGGCTTTATAAATATTATCTCATTTTGATCCTTTACAACAGTCTAGGAGGTGGATGCAATAATTATCTCTGTTTTACAGATGGGGCAAACTGAGGCTAGAGAGGTTAAGTGACCTGTTTGGATCACACAGCTTACTAAATGTAAATGTCTGAGGCAGGATTTAAACTCAAGTCTTCCTGACTCCAGGTCCAGCTCTCCATACTCTCAATAAAGCAATAGGTTGACACTCAAGGTTGAAATATACAATGGGACAAGCATATTAATAGCTTAACAAGTTTGCTGGTCTGAATCAATAACTTGCCAGCTTATCTAAATGCAACTACTATTGGTGGCAGGGGAGAGAAACTTTGGTTCATAATATTTGTCGTTGTTCAGTTGTGTCTCACTCTTCATGACCTCATTTGGGTTTTCTTGGAAAGGATATTAGAGGTGTTTTGCCATTACCTTCCCCAACTCATTTTACAGATGAGGAAATAGAGACAAATAGGTTTAAGTGACTTGCCCAGCGTCAGACAGCTAGTAAGTTTCTGAGCTGGATTTGAACTCAGGAAGATGAATCTTCTTGACTTAGGCTGGCAATCTACCCCATGCACCACCTAGCTGCCCCTCATAATATTAATAATATTAAGCAAACCCTCCTAGGAGATAGTACAACCTTATTCCTTCTCTTTGAGGCCATGTTAACAGTGGTGTAACTCTTGACTATTTGGTAACTATAGTAGAATGTTCGAACTTAACACCATTTGACTTACTAAGATACCTGCTGACTAACAAAATCTTAAAAGGGTTTAAAAGTGGAGCTCTTGAAGGACATAGAATGTCCACAGGTGTCTAGGAAAATCTTATGGGCTGTTAGCTTTAAAGAAAAGTGGATAATGAAACTGTTTCTATTTTGGCTTTATGTAGAAGGTAGAAGAATACAGTAAAAGATGAATTGTAGTCATCTTATCATTAAAAAAAAATTGAGGAGCTCTAAACCTTCCTGTAAATGAGCATAGTACAACAGCACCCAGCTGTGGGAAGAAATTAAGGTCAGCCTAAAAGTAAGCACACATTGAAAACAACTTATGTATTTGACAAAGTGTTAATATAGTGAACATGCGTAGCCTCAGGATTAATCGTTGTGGAGGGAGGACAGTGCATAATTGTACATTGTACCCGCTGATTTTCACTTAACTGTGAGGGGCTTGAAAACCTTTCAAAGGAGATCTTTAAGAAAGCAAATCCTTGATAAACCTGTAATTGAATTTACCACATATTCATGACATCTATGGATATTCAAAACCTACTTAATTATAATGTGAATTCACCTAATTATCAAAGCCATTCAGAACATGAGGTTGGAAGACTGATTACTTAATGATGTATTCTAAGCCATTAATATTTTGACATATTCCAATATTTCACTGTGCTTTGTGGTTTAAAAGTTCTTTAAAAATTCCTAACTCTTCATAAACACCCTGATCAAGTGATCAGTGTTTATTATCTAGACATAACAGATGAGCATGCCTGAGTCTCTAGTAAGAGACTTACTTAGGACACATGGTGATTTAGAGGGAGAGGCAAGAATAGTCCTCTAACGTTGGTGACTCCTTATACCCAAGGTCCCCATCTTTGTGTGCTATGCTTGTATGTCAGCATCCTAATCATTCCATACTATCTAATTATCATCTATGAAAAGCTGAACATTTCAAAGAATCCAGCCTCCCTCTCCAGCCTGGTTATATATTACTCTCCTTCCCCACCCCATGAAACTGGGTTTCCTGCTGTTCATTACATATGACATTTCATTTCCCATCTCGGTGCCTCGGCACTGGCTATCCCTTATCCTTGGAATGTACTCTCTTCGTCTGCCTTGTGGATTCTCTTATTTTCTTTAAGATTCAGCTTATGTTTCATCTTCTATGAGTCTTTCCTTCTCCCCTTACCCAACCTATCCCCTCCACCCTCCGCCCCAGCTAATGCTAGTGTATTTATTTGTTGTTCAGTCATTGCAATCGTGTCTGACTTTTTTTTTTTGTCTTTTTCCCATGCCTTCATTTATTATAGATCTTCTAAGTGATAATGGGAGAGATGCATGGTGGCTCTGACTAGCCTCCATCATATTGGGTTTTTTTGTTTTTGTTTTTTTTAACATATAAGGTATTTTATTTTTTTCCGTTACATGTAAAGATAGTCTCAACTTTTGTTTATACAAGCTTTACAATTTCAGATTTTTCTCCCTCCCTCCCCTCCCTCCCCCCCCTCCCCTAGACAGCAGGTAATCTGATATATGTTATATCTATATATCTATATACATATACATATATATATCTACACACACACATATATATATATCCATAATACATTAATCCTATTTCTGCATTAATCCTGTTATAAGAGAAAAAAATCAGGGCAGTAATGCAAACCTCAAATAGAAAAAAAAACCAACAGCACCCAAAACAAAAGAAATAGTATGGTTCAATCAGCATCTATACTCCACAGTTTCTTTTTTTTTCCCCCCTTGGATTTGGAGATCCTCTTCTATTATGAGTTCCCTGAACTCTTCTGTACCATTGCATTGGTGAGAAGAATATAGTCATCACAGTAGGTCAACACTCAATGTTGATGATACTGTGTACAATGTTCTTCTGGTTCTGCTCATCTCACTCATCATCAGCTCACGTAAGACCCTCCAGGTTTCTGTGAACTCCTCCTGCTCATCATTCTTACAGCACAATAGTAATTCCATTGTATTCATATACCACAACTTATCCAGCATTCCCCAATTGATGGGCACCCCCCTCAACTTCCAATTCCTTGCCACCACGTAAAGAGCAGCTATAAATATTTTTGTACATGTGGGTCCCTTTCCCCTTTCCATGATTTCTTTGGGAAAAAGACCTAAAAGTGGAATTCGCTGGGTCAAAGGGTATGCACAGCTTTATCGCCCTTTGGGCATAATTCCAAATTGCTCTCCAGAATGGTTGGATCAGTTCACAGCTCCACCAACAATGAATTAGTGTTCCAATTTTCCCACAGCTTCTCAAACATTTATTATCTTCTTTTTTTGTCATTTTAGCCAATCTGATAGGTGTCAGGTGGTACCTCAGAGTTGTTTTAATTTGCATCTCTCTAGTTGTTTTAATTTGCATCTCTCTAGTGTCTGACTTTTCATGACCACATTTGGTGTTTTCTTGGCAAAGATACAGGAGTGGTTTGCCATTTCTTTCTCCAGTGGATTAAGGCAAACAGAGGTTAAGTGACTTGTCCAGGGTCACACAGTAAGTAGTGTCTGAAGCCACATATAAGCTCATGTCTTTCTGACTTCAGGCCCAGCACTCTATCCATGGTGCCACCTAGCTGCCCAATGTGTTTATTTTTACATTTATTCTATTTTAACATGGGTTTCAACATTTTCAGAAATTTTGAATCTCTATAAATTATTACTTCAATGAAGATGGAGGGAAAGTTGTTAATCTATGCTTTCTTTCGCCAAATAAAACAAACTTAATTCTTCAATACAACCCCCAAACTGAAATAATCTCAAATTTCCCCAGAATACTTTACCTGCATCTTTCTTTCATCCACATGACACTCTCCCTTGTGTTACACTTAGAACTTGTGGCACAGAACCTACATTCTGGTTTTAATCAATCAGTCATGGACTGCCCCACAAACTCAGTTTTTGATTTGTAACCCTACTTAGGGTATTCTGGGAATCTCAGAATGTGGTTTAAGCCTACATTCAACAGAAAAGTTTTGTCAAAGGGCTCTCAGGCTAGATGTGCACTGGGAATTAGCTTGAACCACTTTTTGTTACATTTTAGTGGGAGCATTTTCACATCACAAATCATCCAATGCTTGTTTGATTTAATTGGTTTGTTCACTTATTTAGAATTAAGAAACTGAAAATGTTGAAGATGCAGGTTAAGCTTAAAAGGGTATCATTCATACATTTTTCTTTCTTTTGAGAGCCAACTGTTAAACATTTACTAGCATATCCCTTCTTATAGGCTCCACAGAAGCTCTCCAGCTAACAATATATTTTTGGTACCAGACAGTCTTCTTTTCATCCTACAGAAAAAATACAAAAAACACAGAAGACTCGAAGGACTGTTTCATTTTTGTCTTCCTCTCCCCAGTGCTTAGCACAGTGCCTAGCCCATTGTAAGAACTTAATAGATGTTTGTTGAATGGAATAATGAGCAAATGAATAATGATAATGAGTGGAATTAATAATAATAATATGATTGAATGAAATAATTAGGATATTTTCTTTTCTCACCTTTTCCCAGGATCCTTTACAGGCCTTCAGATTTCTAGTACCATCCTGCCTTGAATGTCACCTGCAAGGAAGGTATATTTAGTGTGTAATTTAAGATTCTAAATGTGGATTCTAATCTATTCCCCCAGTTTGGGGGAACTGACTAAAAATCACTGATAAAACGAGTTTAGGTTTTTAAGGGTTTATTGGAAAATAGAAAGAAAAAAGATTGAGAACAGAATTCTAACAGCCTGGCATTCCTATCTTTCCTCAAATTTCCTGTGAAGTCCTCTCCGCCACCACCATCAAGTCAGGAAGCCAAAAAGCCCCAGCCTTCTCTGCGCAGGCTCCCTTTCCTCCTTCCTGTCTCCTCCCAGACCATAGGAGGCTCCTCAAGTTGATTGGCTGGTAGCCTTGATAGACAGCACCCATGAGCAAACGTCATTTCCTGACGCCAAGGAAAAGCCACAATGCCTCTGAGGCATTTTCCTCATGGTGGAGCTTTCCCACAGCAAGTTTCCAGTAGGTGGCATCATCCAATCATTACATTAGATTGTTAGGAATGGCTCCCGGCCCAGTACCATAACTCATGGAGATTGGGCTGTAGGTTTGCTTCTTTATATTATGGTTCTTTACTCTTGCTCTTTCAGCTCTGAGTGCTCCTGTTGTTTCTCTCTATTTGAAGTTGATAAACTCAAGTGGAGCTCCTCTGCTTCTCTCTGAGTCCAAGAACACCTTCACTGAGTGATTACTCCTCTTGAAATTCCTTTAGTATTTCTCCACTGTGGCCATCTCTGGGGTTAAGAAGTTCCCTGAGAAGATGAACATGGATGAGCTGGCTGGGCCTCCCTGGGCACTCTAACCTGCTCTCTGGGTGTCTCTGAGTTTTCAACTCTTGTCTTTCTTATTATAGAACTCTTTCATTTCTGCATCTCTAGTTAGTTTCACTTTCATCCCCCATCAGGTCCTCCAAAATCAGTTCCACATGAAAGGCTAGATCTACAATAGCTAAGGCTTTATCACTTATCCCTTTTGGGGCAACAAGTACCAGGATCAGGCTAATCCTCTGCATGCCATAAAAAAAGAGATGGGATCAAAATTCTAAATGAAATATCATTGGGAATGTTTACAATGTATACACAAGTGTTTTGGGAGGTCCGGGCCCAGTTCGAGGCTCAACTTGCTGGGGTAATTTAGAGGGGATGCTTCCTTTGGGAAAGCAAAGTGGTTAATCAACCAGATAATGAAACAAACATGTCAAGGGTACCAGAAAATTAGGTGCCTTGAAATTTATAGCAGAAACCTAATAGGAAGCCTTACTTCCTCATTTATTTGGTTACTACCTGACTAAGACCAGGTTGTGATGCTAATCCCTAATTAGGCAAGCATTCCACTCCCCAACAGCTGTAACTGTTTTCCCATTAATCCCCCTACAAAAGCACTGTCTTCCCTCTGTCTCAGCGAGGAAGAAATCTTAAATCTATTCCTCCTCAGGAGTTGAAGTCTTAGATTTCTCCTACTGACCATGTCCCTCATAATGAATAAAAATTGTACTATCTCTGATCAGAACATGTGCAAGAGTTAATTCTTTAACAGAGGGATATCCAGAACCAGTGTCTCCCCATGACACAAGGATTCTTAACCTCTCTTTAAATTAATTTCAAGGATTCTTTGTCAGTCTGGTAAAGTACAGATTCCTTGTAGAATGATATTTTTAAATACATAAAATAAAACACATAGAATTACAAAGCATACCAAAGATTGGGGAAAGTAAAAATAGTCTGGGGGCAGCTAGGTGGTACAATGGATAAAGCACCAGCTCTGGATTCAGGAGGACCTGAATTCAAATCTGGCCTCAGACACTTGACACTCATTAGCTGTGTGACCCTGGGCAAGTCACTTAACCCTCATTGCCCCACAAAACAAAAAAACAAAAGCAGAAAAGAAAGAAAAGAAAAATAGTGTATTTTTCCCATCCAAGTTAATTGACTTCCGGAAATCTATGCATAGACTCCTTGGAGGTCTGTGGACCTAGATTAAAAGTTTTGGAGTACAGGGAGATATCTTCAAAGTCAGAACAAACATAACATTGTAGGCCACCAGCCTAGTAAAGGCCCTTATTAACTTGTGCCTGAACTATTATTATGGCCTCTTAATAGGCCAAATATGTCTTCCTGCTTCTGTTCTCTCCCCTATCTGATCTATTATTTATACCAGAATAATATAAATGAGTATAGGTCTGGTAAGGTCATCTCTCTACTAAGTAATTTTCTTTTCTTTTTCTCTTTCTTTCTTCCTTTCTTGCTTGCTTGCTTGTTTTTGTGGGGCAATGAGGGTTAAGTGACTTGCCCAAGGTCACACATCTAGTAAGTATCAAGTGTCTGAGGCCGGATTTCAACTTATATCCTCCTGAATCCATGGCCAGTGCTTTATCCACTGTGCCACCTCGCTGTCCTAGGTAATTTTCCTTAGCTCCCTATTCCCCTCACATTAAAGTTAAAGTTATTTTGTATATTATAGATTTAGCCTCTTATATGGACTTTACTTTTGGGATCCAACAGATCTGATGGGGAGCTAAAGTGTATAGATCACATAGGGTCATCTCTCTACTGAATGATTTTTTAGTGACCCCTATTTTCCTCCCAGTAAAGTTCAAGCTATTTTATCTGGCATTCAAGGCCATCCACCATGCCAAGGGAAACCCCTTTATATGGACAAGTAACTCCCATTTCTATTCCATCTTTGCTCCACAATTGCCCCTCCATCATCCCTCCCTCTTTCACTTATTTCCAATCTCTGCCTTTCTACTAGAGGCTACCTATAGGATACAAACATGTCCATGTTTTCCCCATCCTCAAAAACCCACTTATTGGATTTTTCCCTTCCTGGCAATATTATCTTCTCTTCTCTATTTTCAGGACAAGCTTCTAAAGAAGGCAATTGACAACTGCTTCCTCTACTTCCGCCTCCTCTCACTTCTTCTTAAATCTTGAAGTCTGGCTTCTGACCTTATCTTTCTACTGAAATACTCCCTCTAAAGTTATTGATGATTTCTTTTTTGTTTTGTTTATATAAAATTTTTATTAGTATTTACTTTCCCCCAATTACATGTAAGACAATTTTCAACATTAGTTTAAAAATACAATGATTTCTTAATTGCCAAATCTAATGATCTTTTCCTAATCCTCCTTGACCTGTCCTGTACCCTTTGACACTGTTAACCACCCTCTTTTCCTTGATGATCTCTTCTTCCTAGGTCTTCATGACACTGATCTCTCCTGCTTTTTCCTTCAACATGTCTGACTGCTCCTTTTTTTAAATAAACATTTTTATTTAAAGTTTTGAGTTTCAAATTGTATTCCTCCTTCCTTCCCTTCCTTCCTGCCTCCATGAGGCAGTAAGCAATCAGATGTAGGTTATACATGTGCAATTATGTAAAACATTACCATATTAGTCATTTTGTATAAGAAAACTTGAATAAAAGAATAAAAATGAAAGAAAGCAAGTGAAAAACAGCTTGCTTCAGTCTGTGTTCAGTCAATATCAGTTCTTTCTTTGGAGGTGGATGGTATGCCTCATCATTAGTCCTTTGGGATTGTCTTGGAGCATTGTATTGCTGAGAATAGCTAAGTCCTTCACAGTTCTTCATCAAACAATATTGCTGTCACTGTGCACAACCTTCTCCTGGTTCTGCTTGCTACTTCACTATACATCAGTTCATACAAGTCTTTCCGGGCCTTTCTGAAATCATCCTGCTTGTCATTTTCTTTTTCTTTTTTAAATTTTCATTTTCTTTTGAATTTTCCTCAAGTTACTTGTAAGAAAACAATAAGACACATTTTTTCCACAATGATTTTTTAAAACTTTGTTCTAAATTTTCTTCCTCTCTCCCTCCTCAATTCTCCCTATGAAATCAAGCAATTCCATATAAGTCATACATGTGTAGTTATGCAAAACATCTTCACATTAGTCAGGTTGTGAAAGAAAATAGACAAAATAACTTTAGAAGGATGAGCTAACAAATAAAACTATACTTCAATCTGTATTCAGATACCATCAGTTCTCCTAATTAAGCCATCTTTGGCTGGAAAATAGTCTCACTCTGTTCTTATGTGGGTTGGGGTGCTCCAGGAGTTGTCTTATGAATTATTTTTTGAGTGTGTGGACGGGTTATTCAAGAGTTGGGGGAGTCACAGCCTTTCCTCCTCCATCTTGTCTCCACCCTTCCTCATTGTCATTTCTTATATCACAATAATATTCCATCACCACTGTATACCACAGCTTGTTTAGCCATTCCCCAATTGATGGGCATTCCTTTGATTTCCAATTCCTTAGCCAACATAAAAAGAACTGCTATAAAATATCGTTGTACCAAATAGGTCCTTTTCTCTTTTGGGGGATCTGACCTCTCCTTCTTAGTCTCCTTTGCTGCATCTTCATTCAGGGTCACCTAAAACTCTGTCCTGGGCCCTCTTCTCCTCCTTCTATACTGTTTCACTTATGAAATCACATCAGCTTCCATGGATTTCATAGAGTCTCTTATGCAGATGATTCCCAGTCTATTTGTCCAGCCCTAACTTCTCTCCTGAGTTCCGGTCTCCCATCTCTATCTGACAATTGGAGATCTCTAGTTCTCTAGTTGGGGTCTTATAGACATCTTTTTTTTTTTTTTTTGGCAGGGCAGTGAGGGTTAAGTGACTTGCCCAGGGTCACACAGCTAGTAAGTGTTAAGTGTCTGAGGCTGGATTTGAACTCAGGTCCTCCTGAATCCAGGGCCAGTGCTTTATCCACTGGGGGCAGCTAGGTGGTGCAGTGGATAGAGCACTGGTCTTATAGACCTCTTAAACTCATCATGTCCACAATGGATTTTCCTGTCTTTCTACTCAAAGCTTCCCCCATTTCCAAACTTCGACCACCACCATTCTCTAGTCATCCAGGTTCACAATGTAGGTGTTAGCCTCAACTTCTCATTCTTTCTCATCCCTCATATCCAACCAATTGTCAGATTGTGTCATTTTCTACTTTTGTACATCTCTTGTAACCTTACTCTTCTGCCACTGCCACTGCCACTGCCCTAGTGCAGGGCCCACATCATTTCATACCTAGACTATGGCAACAACTTTGCTTGGTTTCTCTGCCTCAAATCTCTCTCACTCCAGTTCATTCAGTCTAATACAATAAACATTTATTAAGTGCCTACTATGTGCCAGGGCACTGTGCTAAGTAATTGGGGATACAATTAATAAAAATAAAGATAGTTTCTGCCCTCAAAGAGCTTACAATCTAAAAGGGGAGACAACACAGAAAAGGAGGCAGGAAAGGGGGGCAGGGAAGGGAGATCAGGGGTTACCTGGAGCCAAGGCATCTTATTTCATGGAGTTGAAAAAAGGCAGGGCAGCAGATGCAGAGTGGAATGATGAGTCCAGTTTCTGCCCTCTGTAAAGGAAGGCATTGGGAGGGTACTCCACCGTCTGCCTTCCAATGGGGGGTGGGGGGGGGGAGAGGAGGCTGAGGGAGGCAGTGTCATTCAATGCTTGAGTTAGCAGCCTGGTGATGACTTTATCCTAGGAGGGGCATCTTTTTTCCATGGAGCTTAAACCAGGCAGAGCAGCAGATGTCAACTCAAGTGAATCCTCCACTCACCTTTCAAATTGATCTTCCAAAGGTACAGGTCTGACTATGTCCTCCCTCCCCTCATTCAATAAGCTCCCTATTACTTCAGGATCAAATAGAAAATCTGCTGCCTTTTAAAGCCCTTCATAACCTGTCCTTTTCCTACCCTTCCAGTGTTCTTATACCTTATTCCCTCTCCTGTCTGCAGCCCTCTCCACCCCAACCTCCATGTACTCTGGGAACCAGTAAACATTGGAGTCCTTGCTGTTCCTTGTATAAGACACTCCATCTTCCAAATCAGGGTATTTTACCTGGATGTACCCTGTGCCTGAAATGCTCTCTCTTCTCATCCCCACTTCCTGGTTTACCTAGCTTTCTTCAGTTCTCAGCTTAAGTTCAACTTTCCGTAAAAAACTTGTCCCAGTCCTCAACCTTCGTGTCTTCCCTCTGAGATTCTATCTAATTTGTCCTGATATATACATCTTGTCGTGCATAGTTATTTGCATGTTATCTCCCCATTACACTGTAAGTTCATGGAGGCCAGAGTCTATTTTTCCTTTCTCTGTATCTTTAGCACTTAGCACAGTAACACACATAGTCAGCTTTTAACTGCTTGTTTAATTTTAAGCAATTATGAAAGTCTCTTGTGATAGCTTGGCTTCTGAGGCCCTTGGTCAGATACATTGTCCCTAAGTGGAGGTATGGTTATATTAAATTTGCTATACATAACAGTTTCTTTTTGGTTTGTATTATAATCACCCTCCAGTGTGCTTTCTGGCTCTCTTTCTTATGATTTTTATGATCTCTATCCTGTTAGGTCAGGCTATGCTGTGTGATAATTTTTTTTTTTTGGTGAGGCAATTGGGGTTAAGTGACTTGCCCAGGGTCACACAGCTAGTAAGTGTTAAGTGTCTGAGGTCGCATTTGAACTCAGGTACTCCTGAATCCCAGGGCCAGTGCTCTATCCACTGCGCCTTCTAGCTTCCCCGTGATAATTATTTTTAACCTTGCAACTGACAGGAGGACAGCAATAAACTCTTCACTATTCATATCCCCAGCACTTAGCCTGGCAATAGTAGGAGCTTAATAAATGTTTATTGACTGATCAACCATTTGAGCACTAGTATTTTCACACATATGAATAGGACTTATGCATAATATGACATAAGCCAAAAAAACAAACCTTTCTCTTTCCATTGTTCTTTCCATCTCCTTCCCTTCTATTATTCTAATTGCTTAGTCCTTATCTCAGGTAGAGGCTGCAGATGGGCAATGAATTCAGTCTAGAATTAAAAATGAAGAGAGCACACTGGATTGCCTTTGGGAAATTGCACCTTTCTTTTTGTGGTTTCCAAGCTCCTACTTGAAACAAAGGCCCATCTTCTTCATAAAGATATTCTCCCAGGGATATTGTATGTTTATGAGTTATGGAACAATATGGCGTCTGAAGAAATCAAGTAGAGAAACACCCAGATGACACTGGAAAGAAGCATTTTGAGCCTAAGCAATTTTCAAAACATTGCAAAGAATTATGCAGGAGAAGTGATTTAACAGATTCCATCAAATAATGTATGGTTAAAAAAAAAAGTGACCCGGTCATATCATATGAGTGATGGGTAAAGGATAGTCATCATACCACATGGATATCCTCCCAATGTCAAGAGAATGAGTCCCAAAATGTTGTTTGGACATCTATGATGGACTTATGGGAGAACATTGACAAGAGTTATTAAGGTCTGGGAGGCATAAATTGGATTTTGATCTGCATCAGTGAATGAAATACCTGCATTAATGAGATTCCAGATCCATTGGCTTACTGGGGTATTTTTAACTTCTCACAATGCAAAGCAGGTAGCAGGATGTTATTTTTCCAGTTTGTCTGAAATAATAGATTTTTAGCACTTGCTTTTCCTACTCAAATTATGGGCTATTCTGTTTGAATTGTTTTGTTTAGGAACATTAGGAGATGATAAATACTTCAGCAATCCAAGTGGTTGATAATCTTATTAAAATAATGGCATGATCAATGGGAACAATTCTGACTTCATAGGGTTTTCAAATTTTTATTTTTTTATTACAAACTTAGCAAACACCAAATAAAGTGAACACTACTATATATATTATAGAATAGAAAAAAGAGGGATTGCACATGAAACTCTGTATCACTATTCTTCGTGGGACTTTAGAAGGTTATATACTATAACCTTCTAAAAGCAGCTATTGTTACTTTCCTAATCTGTCCACATCCTTAGAAGACCTTCTGATGTGTTGGTGTGTGAACTTACTCCAATTGACAAAGAATCACAAACCATGAAAATTCTTATTGTCTGCTGTCAACAAAGAGAGGGTCAGAGAGAGTTTTGGCATCAAGATTAACAGTCTATTAACTATACGGAGCTTCTTGGTCTCTTAAACATTGATCATTTCTTTATCTATAAAATGGGTATAATAATAGCTATCCCAATGAATAAAGTTGTTGCAAGGATAAAATCACATAATTGATATTGCCGTCCTTAGAAAAGCAAAAAATGCTATATATTCACATATTCAATATGTGGCACGTTAACTATTTCACATTTAAAGTGGTTATTGTTATTTGGAGGGGAAAACAAGCACCCAACCCAGAAATCTTCCTTTAAAATGTTTCCTTAATAGGGAACTCTTTATTTGTTTAGGCAGATGTATCTTTTGACTCTCTTTAATTTGAAAAAAGTACATATTACTATAGATTAAGAGCCAAAAAGTCTCTTAGAGGCCAACTTCTTTCTTTAAAGATATGGAAAGTGAGGGCAATTTGGAGTTCTATGATTTACCAACAGTCTTACAAGTACTGTCCTATTTATGTCTCAGGAGGATTTGCATCCAAGTCCTCTGACCTACACTCTGCTACTTCACAACACTATGTCAGATGATCTGGTTAGCTAACCTTTCTTGCTTCCTCTTGTAACTTGTACAACCCCAACCAAAGGGTGTCCTTTCCCTAGCTATAATTGAAAACATGGGCTTTTATTTTATATAGAGATATCTAAAATAGTTCAGGGACCCTCAAAATTAAGTAGAATTTATTCTAGAAAATCAGAATTGGGCCTCTAAAAGTTATTCTTTGCACTTCTCTATATACACTTGCAGATTCTTGGCCCTTTCTCTGAGGTGACGATCAGAACTGGGAAGGACCCCCAAAATCATGTAGTCTAAGCCTCCTCTCTTTAAAGATAAATAAAGTGTGCAAAAGTGAACTAGAGGCTTCTCAAAGGTCATATAGTTTTATTTTATTAGATTTTGTAGAGATTTCAACATTCACCTAATTTGGATATTGGATTAATTTCCTCAGCTGAAGGAAATCAGCTAAAGAAATATTATAATACTTCACCAAGTAGCCATAGTCTTGGGCTGCATTGTACATCCTTCAGCTATACAAAGAGGTGATAGTTTCATTGTATTTTGTCCTTGTTACAACACGTGGAATATTGTGTGCAGTTCTGGGCTCCACAGTTAAAGAAAGGACATTGGTTTCTACCTTCTTATAGGTGGCTAAGTCCGGCCAGAAGTAAACATTTCTTAAGTCTACTAAGTGCCAGGCACTGTGCTAAACTGGCACACAGAGGAAGGCAAAAGACAATCCTTGCCCTTGAGAAGCTCACACTCTAAAAGGGAGACAACACATAAAAGAAGCTGAAAATTGGGGGAGGGGGACAGTTAATTGGGGGAGGGAGAAAAGGGACATGATGAAGTCTGAAGTTGCAGAGGGAGGGAGGGAGGAAGGGGCCCCAGGAGGAGGGAGATACTGAGGACATGTGAATGTGAGAGCTCATGTGACCTTGCAGAATGATGAAAACGCAGAAGCATGATGAATCTGGGTGGGGAAATGATGAGATGGCTGCCCTTGGTGGCCCTCCTTAATAGAGGGTCTGGGAAGAACTTTTCACTGTCCATCCTCCATCCTCTCCAATCAGAGGAAGGGAGGGGCCTGACTGGCAAGGGGTACTGAGGAGGTGTGAGTTTTATGTTGATGGGATTCCAAAGAGCATGATGAAAAGCAGGAGTGCAGCCAGCTGGGAAATGATGCAGTAGACGCAGGTACTGGGTCTGGAGTCAGGAAGATCTTCACTCAAACCCTGCCTTAGACATTTATTAGCTGTGTGACCCAGCAAGATATTAAAGTGCTCTGTGCTTTAGTTTCCTTATTTGCAAAATCAGGGGTTGGGCAGGGTAGCTTCCAAGGTCCCTTTCAGCTGTAAATCTTGTAATAATCTGGAATGTCCAGAAAAAATGGCAAGCAGAGAAGGGACTTTGAGTCATGTCTTATGAGGATAAGTTGAAGGAAATGGGCATCCCTAGCATAGAGAACAGGCTTTGTGGGGACAAAATAGCTTTATTTCAGTATTTGGCAGACTCTTGTGTGAGGAGGGAATACGTCGGCTTTGTTTGGCTCCCTAGGGCAGAACAAGAAGGCGTTCCTCTTGGACACTGCACTCCTGACCCATCCTGACTCTCAGATGATCCCAGCCAACTCTCATATCCTGGGATTCTGTGACAATCTATCTTCCAAGCATTTAGAGCCTCCAAAAGCCCATGAACGTAGATAATGGACGTGTTTGACCCAATACTATTGGTGAGGGTAAGAAAGGTGATAAAGGAGATTTCATCAATGAGGTAGGATTTAAACTGAGCCTTTGAGGATGACCAGTTGTGAAGAAATCACTTGTTGTATTCTGTTTGAAAAGCAGACTGAATATCTGAGTCCAGGCTGAAGCAAAAAAGCGAAACACTTGAGGGGGCCTTGCAGTAGTTACCAGAGCAAGTGAAAGGGGCAGTGATTAGGAGGAATTAAATCCAGGGAAAGTTGCTTTTGTTGTTTCCCTTTCTCCTTTTCCTTTGAGACCGGAAAGACTGAAGGAGCCTATGAAACACCCAGAGAGCTAATTGGGAGAGCTTAGAAGGCAACTCTGGTGCTTCCTTTGTGAGCTCTAAGTAGGCAGCCAAAGGTTTCTGCTGATAGAGAAAGTAAAGGCTAAATAGAATCTACCTCTGAGCTCTTAAAAATCAGGCTACCCTGATACTTAAAGCTCGAGAGCTGTAGCCACACTGTAAATCTAAAATTTACATTAAGAAGGGGTACAGGGTGAGTCAGGTCATTGGCTATTTAAGTCGAAAGGGATGACAGGAGTTGAATTAAACAATGGTAGGCAGGAGGAGAAAATACCAACTGATTTCGAGATGTATCTATTTCTTCATGGTTGTTCTCTAGTATATTATCCTTTTCAGAATGTTGCATCAGTCAAGGACCTGAGATTTCTTCAGTGTGGGAATTCCCTTCGTGAACACAGAATTCTGTCTATAAGTCTTAGAGACTTGTCTCTAGTTACACAGCTAGTAAGGGTGAGAAACAGGGTTCAAACCCACTTCATCCTGAGTCCAGGTCCAGCACTCTAGCATGTCATCCATCCACTTGCTACACCACATTACCTCCCAGAGTGAATATAGAATATTGGTGGCAAACTCATTTGTAACAAGAAATTAAATACAAAATGACAATTTAGAAGTGTATCTTTTTAATTTTTGGTCTCATAGCTGCCCTTTAACTTCTTTGCATTCCTACAACTAAAGTCCCAACTTCTGCAAGAAAGTTTTTCCAGTTCTCTTTAGTCATATGTACCTTCCCTTTGAAACTACACTTGGTTTATTCTGAATATCTTTTGTATTTACATAGTTATTTGTACATTGTTCCTCTTCCATTAAACTGTGAGCTCCTTGAAATCAGGGTCTGGTTTGATTTTGCCCTTTTGTTGTATCCTTAGGGCTTATCAGAGTGCCTGGCACATAATAGATGTGCATTAAATTCTAATTGACTAGACATGCTATGTTGAGACTTAAAATAAAGCAAGACCCTGAACATCTGCTCAACTATAATTAGGTTCTACTTTTAAGAATTGGGGGGGAGAATGTTGACAAAGTGGGTCCTTTAGAGACAATTTTAATATTTACTAGGTACTATGACATCAATTCAAGCAAATGTCCACATGACTGTGCACATGTCCTATGGCCCGATAGCCTGGAAAGCTTAGTTTCTCCTAGACATTTATAACTGTCAAAGAGACAGTATGTTCTTTTATTCAATTATGTATTTTCTATGATATAAATAAAATGATTAAAATAACTGAACATAAACAGTTGGCAAATAATGTTAATGGATACAAATATTGCTATATTCTTGTTATATCCTGTCTTGTAGATTCATTCTTGGATACCAATAGTTCTTCAGTGTTCTGAACTCATATTAATGCCTATTTCAAAAGTTGCTATATTATGGCAACCTGTAACAACACTGGTTAAAGGGTTTTATTGTTGCAACCCCAATAAGAATGTGCTTTAAGTTCTTATTATTTTAAGAACTTGGTGGTAAATTAAAACTTGAAATCAGAAGAAATTGATTTACTTAGCTCCTGGTTGTCTTTTTAGGATTACCCCCCCTTCCTGAAACTGGTGTGCCTTCTTTTCTTACAGACCTTTGGAACGATCCAGTGAAGATGTGGATATTATTTTCACACGACTTAAAGAAGTTAAAGCTTTTGAGAAATTTCACCCAAATCTTCTTCATCAGATCTGTTTATGTGGTTATTATGAGAATCTGGAAAAAGGAATAACATGTAAGAAATTTAACTTCAGTGGGATATTTAGCTTCCATTGTCTTTATCTTGAGTAGACATTGTCCTCTGGGGATAAATAACACATCTGATAAACCCAAATGTTCTTTTCTCAGGTATTGAATCTAAGCATCAATAATTTCCATCAAACTTGTTTTCACTTCAGAAGGTGACCTTAGATTTATGGTTTAGTCTTAAATATTTAAACTAAATATTGAGGATGAAGTTAGGAGACACTTAACTGTGGAATCCTTGGTCAATATCACCACCTACTCTAGTCCCTTGATTGATATTTTAGAATCTTTTCATGTTTGCTTTGGTAAGCTCCTTTGCTGATAAGATTTTTTTCCTGTTGACTTTTGCTTCCAGCTTAGGCATAGATAGTAGGGAAGACATATTTTAAAATCGAAACACATAGTTCCTCTCCCAACCCAAGAAAGGCATGATATAGCATGAAAGAAACTTAGCTAGAAAAAAGAGGCAGCTCTATTAATGCCAGTGCTTTCATTAATTTGAGAGTTGTGTTCACTTTCAGTGTAAAGTAAGAGTTAAGGGAGAGCTGGGCAAAATGACATTCAGTGTTTTCATTTGAAGTGTTATGAAATCAAGACATACATATATTAAAATGTTACTATAAAAATATGGACAGCTATGTCGTGCAGTGGATAGAGGGCTGGGACTGGAATTAGGAAGATTCATCTTCATGAATTCAAATCTGGCCTCAGACATTTACTAGCTATATGACCCTAAGCAAGTCATTTAACCCTGTTTGCCTCGGTTTCTTCATCTGTAAAGTGAAATGGGAAAGGAAATGGCAAACCACTCCATTGTCTTTGCCAAGAAAACATCAAATGGGGTCACAAAGAATTGGATATGATGGAAATGTCTGAACAATAACAAAATAAAAATATTGTTCAATGCCAAAAACAAAGGACTTTAGAATTATCTACTATTTTGAATTGTGTCTAATGCTACTGTCCTCCATTTACAAAACTAATTAGCACATTAACACAGTGCTTGGCACATTGTAAGCACTTAATAAACACTCTATTTGTCTAATAGAGCACTTGGTTAAAGATTTAAAAACACCCTTTTAAACTCTTTCCTAATGTAAGACAAAGGTATAATATTGTTCAAATAAAACAACTTTGATTTGGGTGATATACATATCTACATCCACATCTACATCTACACCTACACCTACACATGTACATATGCATACATCTTTTATATGTGAGTTTTTGTCTTTGGCAGTTATTGCCTGTAGTGATCAGGGTATCTTTAAACTTTTAAGCTTTAAAAAAAGAGGAAGATGGAATAAAGCAGGAAGTTACATATCTCTCTCAAATTCCCCCTTCCAGATTAGTTAAAATAATGCCTCAAAGTGAATTTTAGAGCAACAGAAATAATTAAAAGTTGGGGAAAAGCAGTTGTCCTGTTTAAGACAACTCGCAATGATGTTAGGAAAGACCTAACCTTCTGGGGTGGTGGTCTGGTGAGATCAAAATGCAGAAATTGAAGGCTGATGCCCCTTGAGTCAATAAACATCAAGGCCTGGGGGCAGTTATATTGGGGGCAGTCTTAGCTTTGGGCACTTTTACCGCACAGACTGTATGGGGTCTGGCAGCGGGTCAGGGGAAAATAGGGGGGATTCTCCAATGATGCTAGACGCTGGGCCCAGGCATGCTGACCAGATGTGGTGCCAGGCTGTGGCTCTGAGAAGCAAGTACACTGAGTGCAATAGCAGAGGAGTGGGATTCTGCTGGTTGTGGTTACTGCAGGAGAGCAGAGTCCATGGTGTCAGTTCCAGGACAGAGAAATGAGCTAACACTTGCTGCCACCAGAGGAATTGACTGAAGGGAGGAAGAACATTGGTGGTGACAATGGTGCTGGGAGTCCTGTTTGAGGTCTTGGGGCAGAGAGGAGTGCCCAGGGTAATTCATAGATGAAGCACGAGCTGGAGGACCAGGGACCACACCTGGTCTTAGATTATGGAACATTGGAAGAACCAAAAAGTCAAAGACCACCAGATAGAGGTCAGAAAACAACAGTGTAGAAAAATCTGAAGCTTGAGAGAGACATTGTCTCCTAAACCACAGGAACAGAACCCAATCCTAACATAAAGTTAACAGCCAAAAAAATTGGTCATTAAAATGAGTAAGCAACATAGAAAGAATGTGACCATAGAGAGTTACTATGGTGATAGAGCAGATCAGGATTAAAACTCAGAAGAAGACATTGGAGTCAAAATAGCAATTTATAAAGCCTCAAAGAGAAATCTAAAATGATCACAAGCTCCCCCCATTCCCACTTACTGAAAGAGCTTAAACATGATGTTCAAAATCTATTAAGAGAGGTTGAAGAAAACTTAGGAAAAAATAAGGGTAATGCAAGAAAAATAAAGAAAATTATGCAAAGAAAGCCATCCAATTAGAAAAAGAGATCCAAAAACTTACGGAAGAAAAGAACTCTTTAAAAAATTAGAATTGGACAAGGGGAAGTTAATGACTTCATAAGACATCAAGAAATATTAAAACAATGAAAAAAATAGAAAATAATGTGAAATATCCCATTAGAAAAGCAACTGACCTATAATACAGATTGAGGAGAAATAATATAAGAATTGTTGGACTACCTGAAAGTTATGATTGTAAAAAAATAATTAAGATACTACACTTTAGGAAATTATTAAAGAAACTTACCCTAAAGTTTTAGAACTAGAGGGTAAATCAGAAGTTGAAAAAAACCCACTGATCACTGCCTTAAAGAGATCCTCAAATAAAAACTCACAGGAACATAATATCTAAGGCCAAAGATATTAGATCAAAATAGATAAAATATTACAGGCCAAAAAGAAAACATTACAAGCAATAGAATGAAACAATTATTGTGAAGGTACTGTAAGGATAATACAAGATTTAGCAGATTCTAGCATGGGATATGATATTCCAAAGAGAAAAGGAGCTAGGTTTGCAACCAAGCATAACCCACTCAGCAAAGATGAGTGTAATCCTGCAAGGGGAAAAATGGATATTTAATAAATTAAAGAACTTTCAGGTATTCTTGATGAGAACACTAGAACTGAACAGACAATTTGACCTTCAAGAATCAGGAGAAAAATAAGAAGGTAAACAAGACTAATTATAATGGATTTGATAAGGTTAAACTATTTACTTCTTATATGGGAAATGTTATTTGTAGAATATTATCATTACTAGGAAAGTTTGAAAGAGTATATGTAGATAGGAGGCTGGGGGCTGAATTGAATATGATGAGATGATCCTAAAAAATAAAACTTGGCAGGGAAAAGTAAAATGGAGCAAATTATATCATATAAAAGAGACATGAATAGAAGGACTGTTATGGTGGAGGGGAGGAGAAGGTGGAGGGCAGGTACTGAGAGAACCTTATTCTCACTGGAACTGGGTTAAAGAAGAAATAGCCAATGCATCTAGTAGGGTATAAAATTCTTCTTAACTTACAGATAAATAAAAGGGTAAGGGGATAGGATAAGTGAGGGACTCTTAGAAGGGTGTGTAGATTAGGGAGGCAGTGGTCAGAAGTAAATTTGACTTCTGGTGAAAGGGTAAAAAGAAATATTAGGATAAATATTGAGGGAAAATATAGAAGGAAATGCACAGCTAGCAATTTTAACTTTGGATGTGAATGGGATAAACTAACCCATAGAACAGAAACAAATAGACGAATAGATAAAAAACGAGAACCTGACAATATGTTGTTTTTAAGAAACACATTTAAAAATGAGCGACGCACATAGAATAAAAATAAAAGGCTGGAGTAGAATTTATTATGCTTAAGATGATGTAAAAAAAGCAGGGGTAACAATCATGATCTCAGACAACGTTAAAACTAAAATGGATCTAATTAGAAGAGATAAATGGGGGAACTACATCATGTTAAAACTATAGATCATGAAATAATATCAATATTATATGCACCAAATGTTATAACATCCAGATTTTTAAAGGAAAAGGCAAATGAATTACAGGTGGAAATAGATAGTCAAATTATAATAGTGGAGGACTTCAACCTTCCCCTAGCAATAGCAATAGGTGAAGAAAAAGAAATTGAAGGAATCAGAATGAGCAACAAAGTAATAAAACTATCTCTTTTGCAGACAATATGGGGGTATACTTGGAAAAACTTAGAGATTTAACTAAAATGCCAATTGAAACAATTGATTTTAGCAAAGAATCAAAGCCCTGCAAGAAGAGACAGTAAGAGACATTTCATTAAAAATAACAATAAATGGGGCAGCTAGGTGGCGCAGTGGATGGAGCACTGGCCCTGGAGTCAGGAGTACCTGAGTTCAAATCTGGCCTCAGACACTTAACACTTACTAGCTGTGTGACCCTGGGCAAGTCACTTAACCCCAATTGCCTCACTAAAAAAACAAAAACAAACAAACAAAAATAAACAACATAAAATACCTAGGAGTATATCTTCCAAGGCAAACCCAATAACTATATGAACATAATTATAAAACACTTTTTATCTAATAAAGATAGATTTAAATAACTGGAGAAAGATTAATTGTTCATGGATTGGCTCTGCCAATATGATAAAAGTGACAATTTGGCCTAAAAGGATCTACTTATTCAGTGCCATCCCAATCAAAATACCAAATTATTATTTTATCAAGCTAGAAAAAAATAATAAGAAAATTCATTTGGAAGAACAAAAGGTCAATAGTATCAAATGAATTAATGGGGAAAAAAGTAAAGGAAGGAGGCTATAGGAGTGCCAGATCTTAAACTTTATTATAAGGTGGTAATTATTAAAACTATCTGGTACTGGCTAAGAAATAGAAAGATGGATCAGTGGAACATACAGTAGACATACAGTAAATAATTATGGTAAGCTTGTGTTTGATAAATGTAAAGATTTAAGTTTTGGGGATAAGAATTCACTATTTGGTAAAAATTATTTAGAAAACTGGAGAGAAGTTTGGCAGAAATTAGATATAGACCATTATCCTACATCATTCACAAAGATAAGGTCAAAATGGATACATGACCTATAAATAGAGATATTATAAGTTAATTGTAGGAATATGGAACATATTCCTATGGAACATATCTATCTGGAAAGGAAAAGAATTTATGAATAAACAAGAGATATAGAGCATTATGATATGTGAAGTATATAATTTTGATTACATTTAATTTAAATGGTTTTACATAAATAAAACCAACATAGCTAAGATTAGAAGAAAAGCAGAAAATTTTGGGAAAAAATTTTATAGATGATTTCAAATAAAGGCCTCCTATCTCAAACATATAGAAAACTGTCAAATTTCTAAGAATATGAGTCATTTCCCAATTGATATAATGGTCAAGGCATATGAACAGGCCATTTTTGGATGAAGAAGTCAAAGCCATATATAGTCATATGAAAAAATACTCTAAATCATTATTGATTCCAGAAATGCACATTAAAACAACTTTGAAATACCATCTCAAACCTATCAGAAGGAGAACATGACAAATGTTGGAGTGGATGTGGAAAAATTGGGACACCGATACAGTGTTGGTGGAACTGTGAATCAATACAACTATTTTGGAGAATAATCTGGAATTATTCCCCAAAAGTTATAAAACCATGCTTCCCCTTTGACCCAGCAATACTACTAATAGGTTTGAAGACGATTAGGGAAAAAAGAAAGGAACCTATTTGTTCCTTTATGTGCCTATATAGTGGCTCTCTTTGTAGTGGTAAAGAACTGGAAATTGAAGAGTCTTCCTGAGTCCAGGTGCAGTATTCTATCTGCTATAACATCTATCTCACTCTTCTTGATGGTATCATAGAATTAGGGCTGGAAAGACATCCAAACCCATAGGTTTAGTGATGAGTGACAGGCAGATTTTTAAAAATAATTTATTTTGATAAATGGAGAGGATTGGAGTGTGTGTGTTTCTTTAGAAATTTTTATTAGTTTCCTACTCATGGAGAGTGGCCCAGGAGATATAAGTATGTGCCAGCCTCAGGCTCATTCTATCTCTCCCTGTATCATAGGCTCCTGTCTCATTTGCTGTTTGATTCCCCTTTTTTTGTTTGTTTTTGGTTTTTTTTTTTTTTTTTGGTGAGTCAATTGAGGTTAAGTGACTTGCCCAGGGTCACACAGCTAGTAAGTGTTAAGTGTTTGAGGCCGGATTTGAACTCGGGTCCTCCTGAATCCAGGACTGCTGTTCAATCCACTGCTCCACCTAGCTGTCCCTGCTCAATCCCTTTTTGCCCCAATTTTCTGCCATGATCCTGTAGGACAATCTTCATACAAGTGAAGCCCGTGGCCCTGTATGTCAATGTTAGTCATCTGTACTAGCAAATTTGGCTCACTATTTACCAGCTTTGGAGTGAATTTCCTCTTGTTGGTTTATGATTAATTTATATCTCCAAGACCAATGTTAATAACAAATATTGTATTATCACCACCCTATTCCACAAAACAAAAAAGAAATAGGTTCTACAATCCCGCCAACGAAAAGCATCGGCTCTTGCAGACATAGTAGAAAGAACATGAGAAATAGGTTTTGTGTTGATAGTTTTTCTTTTCTTTGACTCTCAGAAAGGGGTTCCTGAAAATCTTCTGCATGGAGAAGATGACACACAGGTATATGGAGGAGCACTTAGGATCCAGAGATGGTCAATAGCTTGAGGATTTAACAGCATTGGACTGGTGCTCTTCCAATATTAATTGCAGCATAAACTCTAAGTAGTAAGTGTGTAGGATGTTGAATTTAGTAAATTCTTTTCCAAAAACATTTTGCTTAGTTATACTAAAGATAATTACAGTGCCACATCTTCACTCAATAGCTCCATCTAGAATAGGAAAGCATACTCTTTCATGGGTTTCTCATTCTCCCAGGGTGGATTTCTATTCTTTAAGTAAATTACAATAATTAGCTACCTTTAAGGCTAATGAGAAATATAATGACACCTAAAGTCCAAGTGGTTCTCTCCTCTTTGACTTTAGAGAGTTTGTTTGAGACAAATAGCTATGAGTTTAATCGCACTCATGACAAGCCCCCAGTTAGAAAAATTATTGACATTTTTAGATAGGGGTTGAAAGCTCTGCCTAACTTAATTTATATGTATCTTCTAGTTAACTTCTGGCCTCATTGGGGTTGAAATTCACTGGAAATGTTTGGGTAATGAAGTAGTAGATTATATTATAGTGTCTATGAATAGACAAGAATTAGGAAAGGAAACTAGAGAAAGAACTGACCATTTCTTGGGACTTCCCCCCAGCTTGGATCTTCTGTTCTGAGGTGCTTTTGTGTTTTATATGTATAGTCTTTTTCATTACCTCTTATCTCTGCTTCAGCTCAGTCCTACTTTTGTTTCTTAAAGGTGTGCTGGAAACCTATACACTTCTTCCTCAATACTTATATGCAGGATCCAGAGGATGTAATGAAATCTTCCATACAATTGGATTAGACCTCTTATCTGATATCATTTCACTTTATCTAATGGCTTTCAAAGATTTTGTGCACTTAGTTCAAGGTTTTTGGATTTATTGATTTACTGAGACATGTTCTCACCTAAATGACGTAAAGTGGTGTCAACTTAACCCTTGCATAATTGTTAATTGTTGAACAAATATCGGCAAAATAAGTTTCTTGCTGCCATTTTGAAAATGATTCTCTTGAAGAAAATGTGATCCCATGAAATGACTGTTGAGTAGGGCAATGCTTGATTTGTAATTTGGGTTTAAATATAGTAGAAAAATATTAGTTCTGGAGCTGTAGAAGTACATGCTTATGACTTGTGTGACCTTGGACAAAGCACTTAACTTTCCTGTATGGGCCTCAGTTTCCTCATCTGTAAAATGAAAGCATTAGAATAGAGGACCACTGATGTTCCTTCCAACTTTAGAACTGATGATTCTTTGATCTCCTGATAATTCCTATCTGTGATGACTCATGAAACGGTGAACCATTTTTGGCTAAGTTCATGATAGATACATCCTCATCAGGATGTCAGTGATTCTTTTGAATCAAATGGATTCCAGGGTGTGATTGGATGCTACATATTTGGTTACAGACTAGTTTTCAAAAGATTACTTTTTTCTCTTAATGGGCATTAGTGTGGGGGGAAAAACCCTGTTTGTAGCCTTTAGAAAACCTTAAAGGAAAGGCTCCCAATCAGTCCCTCATAGGTACTGATGGCACTGATAAGATGAAGAATGGGCAAGATCACTGGAAGCAGTGTAGTCTCATGGCAAGTGTAATTTTTGGAATAGGTTCTAATTTCAGCTCAGTTGATTAGCTGAATGACTTCAGGCAAGGCACTTGACCTCACAGTTCAGTTTCTACTAGCTGTTCTATGTGCTTTCCACCTGCCTACTGGCATCACTATTTTGAAAGATACTTTTATTTGTAGAGGGTTTGTTTTGGAATCAGGCATTCTTACCTCTCCCCCCTTTCGCTGCCTCTGGTACTATTCTTTGGAATAGTTCAGAAATATTGTCTTAAATAGGTGAAGGAGATGGGACTTCTGTTGTCTAACACTCATTTCTATGACATTCCAAGTGAAAGAGAGAATGAGATTCAAAATTAAGAAGCTTCTTATGTAGTCATTTGTTAAATTATCCTATTAACTACATAATAATGAACAGATGAATGACTGGAGTAGAACAGTATTTTTTTTTTTTGAGAAGAATATATTTGACTGTTTTAGTAGAATTATTTATTGGAAAGGATATGAGATGAAATGCAGGTCTACTAGATGATAAACTTTCTGACAGCAAGAGTCACATCTTATTTATCTTTCTATCCTCCATAGCCTGACATGGAATATTGCACATAGTAGGTGCTTCTTAAGAAATGACTGTTATATGAATGAATATTGCTTTAAATGCATGGTAGCATGAGTATGGTAGAATGAGCCCTGACCTTGGAGTCAGGAGATCTGAGTGATTCTAATTTCAAATACTAGGTGTATGAAATTGGGGAAACCACTTAACTTCTCTGGGCCTCAGTTTACTCATCTGTAAGACTGGAGTTTGTAATATCTATACTATTTCTCTTGCACAGGGCTGCTGTAAAGTACTTTTTAAAAGTTAAAACATGGCATAAATGTGTGCTATTATACAAAATATAGACAGATTCAGGTATATTTTGTTAGTTTGCTTGTTTTTATATGTGTGGGTTAAATTACATGCCCAATTTGGGGGAGTTAATATTTAACATTTAAATTGTATTTTATTTAAGGTTTTCAAAGTATTTTACATGTATTATCTCCTATAAGCCTCAAAACAACTTTGTGAGTAGGTACTAAAGGTATTGTTATCTCCATTTTACAGATGAGAAGACTGAGGTTTGGAGAGGCTAAATGATTTTCTTTTCTTTTTTTTTCTTTTTTCTTTCTTTTTTTCTTTTTTGGTGAGGCAATTGGGGTTAAGTGACTTGCCCAGGGTCACACAGCTAGTAAGTGTATAGGGTCTGAGGCCAGATTTGAACTCAGGTCCTTCTGAATCCAGGGCCGGTGCTCTATCCACTGCGCCACCTAGCTGCCCCGAGGCTAAATTATTTTCAATTCAAAGAAGTGAAATATGAGAAAAACACTTAAGATGAAAACTATTTTGAACATAATTCAATCTTTCTTTGGAAAACCTTCAAGGATCATAGCAAATCCATCATAACAAATAGAAATTACCATCATTCTATGGTTTTGAAGAAGCCATTGCTTCAAGAATCTTCTTTGATAGGATATGGGATAAGCCAGGCTTCACAGAAGCCCTAGCAGATTTATCTATTTATGTATGAGTAGTAGGGTGGCCTGTTGTGAACTTGGAAAAACAGATTAGAGACAAGAATATTTTTTTTTAAAAAAGAGTTTTT
Source organism: Dromiciops gliroides (assembly GCF_019393635.1). Taxonomy (NCBI): domain Eukaryota; kingdom Metazoa; phylum Chordata; class Mammalia; order Microbiotheria; family Microbiotheriidae; genus Dromiciops; species Dromiciops gliroides. Next base: position 441,432,445 of record NC_057863.1, on the reverse strand, counting down.
TCAAACTAAAAACAGAGGTACAATTTCCCCAAATTTGTGATAATTTATAAGCAAATTCACTAAGTAATGAAATCAACTTATTCCTAGTCTATTTATGCTGTTTTTTCAGTATTTCGTCAAGGTGATATTGGAACAAACTGGTATGCAGTACTGGCAGGATCCTTGGATGTTAAAGTATCCGAAACGAGCAGTCACCAGGTAAAGGTTTGATTTATTTATTTTAAAATCAAGCTTTTTAATGGCCAGATCTAGTATTTTACATGAAAGAAAATTATTAAAAACAATCCAAACAACCCCATATTTTTGTGCATTCAAAAGTTTCTCACCGGAAAAATTCTTCTTAGCATTTTTATGATATCCCCATAGGATTCTGCTCAATTATAATGCCTTACTTTCTATTATGCTGTGTTCCCCAAGAATTGAGACCTTATTATCTTCAGGAAATGCAAGAGAATTCTGATCTTCATTATTGATACTCCCTCTTTCTCTATCTCTCTGTCTCTTCCCCCTTTATCTGCCTGTATCTCTGTCTTTTTTCTGTCTCTCTCTGTCTGTCTCTGTTTGCCTCTGTTTGTGTCTGTCTGTACCTTTATCCCTTCCTCTCTCATAAGAAAGGAAGATTGATTCCTTGGAAAGACAGTAGAACTGAACAAGGACAGCCAGAGAACAAATGCCGTTCTCACCCTTGGTACAATGGGCTCTTCACTTTCAGATTTCCCCCCATTCTGTGACATGCTCTTAAATTCTGCATGATGTGCTTTTTCTCTTTTCCTTTTCTTTTCTTTTTTTTTTTTTTGGTGGGGCAATGAGGGTTAAGTGACTTGCCCAGGGTCACACAGCTAGTGAGTGTCAAGGTTCTTTGGCTGGATTTGAACTCAGGTCCTCCTGAATCCAGGGCCAGTGCTTTATCCACTGTGTCACCTAGCTGTCCCTCACGATGTGCTCTTGAGGCGGATAAACTGATAGCAATAGCTCCTGAAGCCATCCCATCTCCTATGGGCTTCCAGGGTAGCAGTATGGGTCAGGGTCTTCCTCCAAAGGTAGGATGTAGCATTCCCTGACTTATAGAGGTGGCATTGTTTTAGGGGGCTGGAAAGCAGCTCCATCAGTAGCTAATCTTGATCTACAGCAAGAACAGAATGTTGCCCAGCCCATCCTAATGGCTTAGGATTCTTGGCATAGGAAACATATACTCTCAGTAGTTCCTACAGGGTACAGTAGAAAGGGCATTGGGTTTGGAGTGGGAGGATCTGGGTCCAAATCTTGCCTTTAACACTTATTACTTTTCTTTTTTAAAATAACACTTTTCCATCTCATTTGAAACAGAAACTTGTATGTGTTGTCTACCCCCTTAGAATGTGATCTCCTTCAGAGCCGGGAACCTTGCTTTCCTATTTCACTGAAGTACAGTGCTTTGTACGTAGCAAGTACTCAATAAATATCTTTCTGTCGATTCATTCATTCCTCTGTTCATCCATTCATTTATATGTGTGTAACTTAGAACAGTCATTTAACTTCTTTGGATCTCAGTTTCCACATCTGTAATATGAAGAATTTGGACTAGGTGACTTTTGAAGTTTACATCCTTGATCCAATAATCCCTTATGTTTGTTAGACCTTTTACTGCAGCTCTGCCGGGGAGGATCCCATTCTCCCCTACCTTCGCTCAGGTGCCACACATTACTTTAATAGCAGACAAAACTTTTCACTACAAAACTTGAGAGGAGACTTAAAATCGAAATACCAGGAGACATCAGAATAGCTTTTGGGAACTGATTTTGATTGTGAAGCTGATGGAGACTAAAACCACAGTGGCCACCTAAAAGAGAGGGGGAACCATAAAGAGGAGGGAACCCCAGCATAAAGGGAAGGCTGGAGTGTGCAGACAACCTTTCAAACTATAGCGTTATGGCGACGTCTAGTCTTGCTTTTTTGTTTCTGATCAGTGGAACCCTTCCATGTGTGATTGTGCTGTTAAATAAGATGGCCAGCAGAGGGAACTATTTCACCATTCAACGTTTTCACTAATGTATCCGATGAAAGCATAGAGAGGCTGCTTTGTCTTATTTTCAGAGGATCACAAAGCTGGGCAGGATAGCTAACCCTTTGGACAATACAATGAGGACCCATCTAGGTCTTGATGAGCTGGAACAATAGGTCGGATAAAATAAGACGCAATTTATTAGCAATTGTTAATTCTGTATTTGGATTTAAGAACAATCTCATAAGTTACAAGATGGATCTCTTATGGCCAGATGGTTCGCGTCAGGAAAGATCTTGGTAGTTTTAATGAAATGCAAACTCAGTTGTTTCATGTATCAGCCAAAAAGTCAGTGCAATCTTAGGCTTCATTAAGATATACATAATATGAAGAATAAATGACATAGTAATTTAATTGAATCCTGCTGTTATAGTTTGACCACAGCTGAAGTATTGTGTTTGGTACTGGATACCATGTTGTAGGAAACAGGCAAGTTGGAGAACCTTTATAAGAGAGAATCAGAATGCTGAGTGACCTTCCAGCCATGTCAATTAGCCTGGAGAAGTCTTGGGGATGGAGGTGGGGAGCAGAGATTTACAATAGTGATCAAATATTGGAAAGGCAGCCATAAGGAAGAGGGAGTAGGCTTGTTCTACTTGGGTGTAGAGGCAGCTAGAAAGAAGAAAAGGTAGACTAGAAGAAAGAGGCCCTCTCCTTGGAGAAACTTTCTGAAAATGTGCCTTGCCTGGTCTCAGCAGTTAGTCTAACACTGAATTTTGGCTACCGTCACAGCTATATTTTTAAGAGCAAGATATTTTACTTAATGTGGTATTCCTAGAAAGTGTTTAGGGAATGTTATTTCTAGTAGAGTCAGTCTTCAACTTAAGAATGTGTTGTATTTTGAAAGCTTCTTTAGAATAAATTGGTAGTTTAGAATTCAGAATACAATTCTCCGTAGAACCAATATTGCCTGTGGTAGTTTGTAGGACAATGCACAAAAATTTATGTAATATGTAATCCACCAGAAATATGGTAGTACTGAAAATTTACTGCTGTTGAATTTAATTACTACATGGGACAGTATTTCTATGGATTCAGAATCCATTTCTATGGAAAATCAATTCAGAGTTCCAAAATGAGGCACCAAGAAAACATCTAGCTAGACAGCAGAAAGAGGGACTCCCCATAGCTTCTAACTACTTCTGTGACCTAAGCAGTATCTCTAGGAGTTTGGGAGTGAGCATGGCAAAAGAGTAGGAGTAGATTTGGAGACTACGCAGTTTACTGGAGCCCAGGTCAAATAACTTTCAAGAGCCAATTGCTAATTTTTCAGTGTGAGCGTTTGCTCCTTAGAAACTGGTAAACTCCATAAATCAGGGCTTGATTCATAGATCTGGTAGTTAAATATTTATTTGCATACTACTAGGTGAGGAGTATAGGCTCACAGAATTTAGATCTGGAAATACTTTAGACCCCATTTATAGAAGATGTAAATGACATAAAGAAATTCAGTGTCTTGACAGGAATTGAGAGAAGTAAGAGAAGAAGTGGGGGGTGATAGTGCCAAGGTTTCAAAGATAAGACATTCTGGTGTGCCGGGGCTTCCTTCCAGTATGCCTGGAGACCTTTGTCTGTCCCTAGCCATATCCTCGTGATCCTGCTCCATCCCTCCAACCCTTTCCTTTTTCTCACTAGCCCAAGGGATTGGCTAGCCTGCTTCCCTTTCCACTTCTATCACCTATTGTTTCCATTTTGGTTTTTTCTTCCTTAAGTAACACTGTAGAATATAGTTTATTCATAGTTTATCCCTTATCTTCCTGTTTCTGTAAAAAGCATCCCTTTTGGAGTGCTTATAAGTATTTTTACAACTAATAACTGGAAATGGGAGTAAATGGTTTCCTCCTAAGCCTTCCCCATCCCAGTAACCTTTTCTTTTCTCACTTAGACTTTGTAGAGAAAGACAAAGTTACACACAGTTGCCAGTAGAAGATCTCCGGATATACAAAGCACAGAAGGAGCATTGATTTAATTTCAGAAAAAATGAAAACCACACACAGACTTTATGGGAAATGGGCCCAACTAAGAATGCTGGTGGGGATGGAGCTTCAGGAGAGAGTGGGCATTCTCAGGACACATGTCTAAGGATGTTGTATTCCCACAAGGACATATTCTCCTTGCAGAGCTTCAGCAGGCTTTTTGCTTTCCTCTCTTATTTATATATGACAATAATAAATACAATCTCAGTTCTTCATTAAACTCCAGTGGGAATACAACCAGTATGCCAAAATTTTAGTAAAAATAAATTAATATGAACAATTTATATACACATGGATATATCATATACATTATATATGTGTACATGTTTATGTTTATTTGCATGTGTGCACATATATATTCTCTCTGCAATGTTTTAGTCAAGCAAATCCCACAGGTGAGCTTGCAGATATCACAATGGATAGTGGAACCACCCACATTTTTTTTTCCACATTTTTTTAAAGACAGTTATTTTCCCTTTTCTCACATGTTTGAGAACACTCCCCAGAGATAGTTATGTGATTACAGAAAAGTGCTTGTATGGAAGGGGAGATATGGACTGATTGTATCATATCTAAGCAGAACAAAAAAGAAGGCCACGCCTTTGGCTATATTGCCCTCCCCATTGGGAATGTTGGCAAATTTTAAGGGAGAGGAAAGAACGGTAATGGGAGGGAAAGGGTTGGTAACATAAAGTGACTTAAAGATGCACCAAGTAGGGGGCAGCTAGGTGGCACAGTGGATAAAGCACCAGCCCTGGATTCAGGAGGACCTGAGTTCAAATCCAGCCTCATATAAGTGACACTTACTAGCTGTGTGACCTTGGGCAAGTCACTTAACCCTCATTGCCCTGCAAAAAAAAAAGGTGCACCAAGTAAGGCCTTGAAATCACTAATTTGAAGAGGTTAGCTGAAAGCCAAGGGGTGTAAGGCCTGAAAACTTAACCAAATTAGAATCCGGCTAATAGAGTTTAATCCTGCAAAAAAAGAGGAACATAGTACGATCCATTAAATTATCTACAGTTTAAATGTCTATTCGAAGCACTAATCATCTAATGTGATAAGTTACAGCCTGACACAAACAAAACAAAGGCAGGCCTGTGGGTATAATAGAAAAAGAGCAAAACTGGAATCAAAAGACCTGGGATCAAGTCTCAGATCTGCTGCCACTTAGCAGATGTTTGATTTGGGGCAAGCTAATTTAAGTCTCTGGGCTTTAGTTTCCTTATCTCCAATACAGAGAACTCAAACTTAGATATCATCTAAGGCTTTTTCCAATTAGAAATCCCATGCAAGAGTATTTGTCTATTGCTGTGACTGCAAAGTTGTTATTTACCACAAGAGGGCGGTACTAGAACGTCGAAAGGCCGAAAAATCTGTTACAGACGCTTGGAATTCTAACTTTGAATATTTAAGAAAATTGCTTAGCAATTTCATTCTCCGAGAAACACAAAATCAAAAATAGGTATATTTTGGTGAAATTTGGGAAACTAATTTGTTTACCAATTTTAGCTCCTCAGTAATTCATGCTGTGCTTTTTCATACAAAGACTGTCTCTAAAAATCTTACCAGCAATGTATGTGTGGTTACTAGGCTATTTCTTCCATAGCACAAATACCCACCTCCCTTCCTCTCTCTGCTTCTCTCCCTCTTCCCTTCCCCCCTGCCCCTCGTTTCCTTCCCCCCCCTTCCTCTCTCTCTCCCCCATTCCGCTTTCCCCTCCCTTCCCTTTCTCTTTTTTCAATAAAAGAACTTTTCTAGAATGATTGCTCTGTGTTAGGCACTAATCAATATAGTTTATAGTGATTTGTAATTCCTTACTATTTGTCAATGTTTAAATTGTGAAATAAGTCAATGAATTTGATGATTGGTTTTTCTCCTCAGCATATATGGTTTACTTTTTCATTTCCAGAAAACATTTGGGGGAATAGTCTACAAGTGTATCCTGTTGTATCCTGTACATGGTGAAAATGTGAGAAAGTAATAGTTGTTCTCAGACAATCTCTATGGCATATTAGGTTTTCATATTTCTATAGATGATGAAGAGAATTAACAGACACAAGATTGTGCTGCTTTTATTAGTCATTATTTACCCCCCCCTCCAATTTTCTTTTTACTTGAAGAACACAACTTAGGCTTAAAGGCTCTATTTCCTCAAGAAATCCTTGAGGCATATGTTTAGCTCCTTTAAGATTCCTTGATAGACATCACTCTGGATCACTTCCTTCAAAGATTTCCTTATCACCACCAAGTGATACATCAAACGGAACAATTCTCACTACTTTCATACAGGGTATCCCGCACACAAGTCAAAGTAAGGAAAAATTCCCCTACATTTGTGGATAATATCCTTTCAGTTACACTGAACCATAGAACAACACATGACCTTTTCAATGAGACCCATGCCCACTCATAAGATATTGCTATTGCAAGTAGATGAAGCAAGTAGGTGAAAACTAAAGAGAAAAAGAATATGTCCTGCCCATATTGCATAAATATTGATGGGGAGCAAGAGTGCTGGAATTAGAATCAGGAAGACCTACATTCAAATGCTGCCTTAAACTCTTACTAGCTATGTGACACTTAACCTCTCCTGGCCTCAGTTTCCTTATCTGTAAAAGAGGGACAATAATGCCTCACAGGGATGTTGTAAGGATCAAATGCATTTGATGTCAATTGATGCCTGAGAAGTTACTCCATGAGTACATACATCTTGAACAGTAATTGTATACAGACAACTACTTCAACTTAGAATTCATCAGGACAGAGTAGAGTGGGATATGTTTGGGAAATGCACAGTGCTTTTGCTGCTTTTAAAATGCTCCCTTATGCCAAGGCCCATCTTTATAAAGAATAGGATGTAACTTCCTAGAGGGCAAGTACTATTTGATTTGGGTCTTTGTGTCTTACTCATAGTGACTTGTATATTGTTGTAATGATTGGAATGATGCCACCTACTGGAGACTTGCTGTGGGAAAGCTCCACCATGAGGAAAATGCCTCAGAGGCATTGTGGCTTTTCCTTGGCGTCAGGAAATGACGTTTGCTCATGGGTGCTGTCTATCAAGGCTGCCAGCCAGTCGACTTGAGGAGCCTTCTATGGTCTGGGAGGAGACAGGAAGGAGGAAAGGGAGCCTGCGTGGAGAGCTCTGGGGTTTTTTGGCTTCCTGACTTGATGGTGGTGGCGGCAGAGGACTTCACAGGAAATTTGAGGAAAGATAGGAATGCCAGGCTGTTAGAATTCTGTTCTCAATCTTTTTCTTTCTATTTTCCAATAAACCCTTAAAAACCTAAACTCGTTTTATCAGTGATTTTTAGTCAGTTTCCCCCAAACTGGGGGAACAGATTGGAATCCACATTTAGAATCTTAAATTACACATAGTAAATAATGAAAAAGTATTTGATGAATAAATGTACATAATCTCCTGATAATGCTATATGATCTTAATCATGGAACACTCTAAATTCAGAAGAATCACCATTTCCTATGCCCCAAAAGACAAGAGATAGTGGTAGGTGAAAGTAGGTTGAAACATATCATCAGTGACAGACATGCTATAAGTTACATTAATGCCTAGAAAAGAGATGGGCCAATCATGGAGCATATGAATGAATAATATTAGTGCTGCATTGGTATTCTCAAAACAAATAAACAAATTAAAAAGCAAACACATGAATAAATAAGCGAATGAATAAGTGAATGAATGAGTGAATGAATGGATGAATGAACAAACAAATAGATGAATAGGTAAATAGGCAAATAAATAAAAAGATATGTATATACATTTACACACACATATACATGTACACACACACACACAGAGTTCAAGGTTCAGAGTAGCTATTCTGTGAAGAATTTACAGGATAACTGGACAAGAACCAGGCAAAAAGATGAGAAGGCATGGATGAGCTGAACTCTTCACTGGCAAAGGGAATGTCCATACCTATGAGATTCAGTAAAGTATTTAAATGTTTTACAAAATACAGAAGGTTGTATTTGTTACTCTGTTGTCATTGAATCCGATAATGAAAAGGTGTTAAGATTCAGCCATGATACCTATGAGTATAGACTGTCAGACTAAATCAAAGTGTCCTAGGGTTATCCTATTAGAGCTGTTTCCTATTTAATGACTTGTATAACTTTGCAAGTAGATTCCAGGAAGACGTTTTGGATGTAGCAGAGGAAGGTTCTTTATTGTTTGTTGGATGAAAGCCTTGCCTTGGATGTGTTTTACCTAACTCTCTGATAGTAAATAGTTTTTCCTCTTGACAGTAAATGCAATCAAGTTTATTTGACAAGCTCTGAGATCAGGTTGCATTAAATTTTATTATTTAAAAAGATTCAGGAACACTCAATAAATTTGAGTGATAAATTTGAGCAAGTGCAGTGAAGTCAGAATCTACACAACTTAATGGAAAATGCTGCCCAGAGGACCAAAATAAGAATAAGAGGGCTTTCCCCCACATTGAATAATTAAAGGACTAATATAGTCTCTGAAGTTATTCTAACACGTATACAAATCTATGAATTTTGGAGAAGGTTATCATTATTCAAGCCATTCACGTCAAGGTGAGTTTAACTTATGGAATAAAAGTATTTGGCACTGATTAAAGCTTGTTGACTGGAAGTCATACAAGAGTATATTTCAAAAATGTTGTCTGCCAAGTTATATGTAAATTCCCAAAGCGCCTTTTTATTATTGGTGAATTTATTATTATTATTATTATTATTATTAGTGCAGTTTTATTTCAATTCGATACCATCTCAGTGATTTTGGGAAGTTGAATTTCAAATGACAGCTATATATGTATTTGGAAAGCAATATTATAGGTGTGTTTCTTTAGCTTAGGTACAATCTTTCTAAATAATGACATATTACCATTTCACACCCAGCAATATTCCATTTTTAAACCAAAGCTGACTTTATATACTATTTCAAAGATCCATGATTCCTTTCATGTAGATATTCTTTCTACCTATGCTAATCACAGCCCTTCTATTTACAAATGTTAGGACCTATTAGAGTCATCTTCCTGGTGTAAGCCTCTTGGAATTTAGCCAGGTTGGTGCTTTGGCCTAGGAGGTGAAGTCATTCCAACTTGATGGGAGCTGCCATTGTTTGGGAAAGCAGAACTTAGAGAATTCAGAACCACTTCCAAGGTAGCAATTAGGCATCAGAGTAGGTACATCCATGCATGTATGCATGTATGTATGTATACATATACACACATATATGCATATATACATATTTCAATCATCTATTTCTCATCTATCTATCATCCATCTATCTATCTATCTATCTATCTATCTATCTATCTATCTATCTATCTATCTATCTATCTATCTATCATCTATCTATAAATGGAAAGGAGTATGGCAGAGTAGACAGGGTCAGCTTTAGAGCCAAAAAGACCCAGATTCAAGTCCTGGCTCTGTTGTCTATTGGCTGTGTGATTCTGGGCAAGTCTCTTAACCTCATTGTGTTCCAAAAACCTCTCTAAGACTTGAAATTGTAGGGAATGTGCTCACTTGTATTTGTTTGTTTGTTTTGTGGGACAATGGGGGTTAAGTGACTTGTCCAGGGTCACACAGCTAGTAAGTGTCAAGTGTCTGAGGCCAGATTTGAACTCAGGTCCTCCTGAATCCAGGGCTGGTGCTTTATCCACTGGACCACCTAGCTGCCCCAACGCTCACCTATATTAATAGGAATTTTGTCACCTAAGATTGTGGCAGCAAGGCATCACAGTGAATAGAGCACTGAGACTGGATTCAGGAAGATCTGAGTTCAAATTGAGCCTTAGGCACTTACTAATTGTATGACCCTGGGCATGTCACTTAACCATAATCTGCATCAGTTTCCTTAACTATTAAAAGAAGTAAGGAAGACTCATCTTCCTGAGTTCATTTCTGGCCTAAGATACCTACCTTTGAGAAAGTCACTTAACTCTGTTTGCCTCAGTTTCCTCATCTATAAAATGAGCTGGAGAAATAATGACAAGCCACTGCAGGATCTTTGTCAAGAAAATCCCAAATGGGGTCATGAGTTGGACACAACTGAAAATGACTGAATCACAGTAACAATAGCATCTACTTCACAGGGCTGTGAGGATCATCATCAAGATAATATTTGTAGTAGGTGCTTAACAAATGTCTGTTCTCTTCTCCCCAGACACTTTCCTTATACTGATGACATCACAGGTCTAGTCCCTACCATGATACAAGTACATTTGTAGTATATTTGTATACAAGTAGGGGTTAGGAAACTCATTTTTTTTTACTCCCTAAAGTTTGTGTCACAGTACGGAGACTTTGGAGACCACCTGCTCATGTATCTCTTGCAGGCATGTTAGTGAGGCCTAATGCCCCCCAAAGAACACTTGATTTGGAATAAGAGGATGTGGACTCTATCCCGCTTCTGTTTCTTATCTCCCTTAATACCTTAGGCAGCCCATCTATCTCTTCTGTGCTTCAGTTTCCTCATCTCAAAGTAATATTGTCTAATCAGATGACCTCTAAGGGACTTCCTGACCTTGAGCCTAGTTATTAGAACTGTTCATTGTTCCAACCATTCTAGGAAGTAATTTAGAATTGTGCTTTGTGACTAAAAATGACTAAAATGACCAGACCCATGGACACAGAGAGTCAAGTGTTAAGCACAAATCCCCAAAAGGTCAATAATTAAAAAAGAAAGAAAGTCCCTGTATACACCAAGATGTTTATAGCAGCACTTTTTCTAGTAGCAAAGAATGGGAAAAAAACATATGCCCACTGATTGGTGTACATATAATAGATATTACTGTGCTATATAAAGAATATAAAAAAGCATGAGAAGACAGGAATTAATGTAGAATTGGAGTATTAAAGAATAGGCAGACAATACATACAATGGTTACAAGAGAAAAGAAGAGCAAAACAAATTGTAACTGAATACTGAAAAATTACAATAACCAAGGTAGACCCCAAAGAAGTGATATGAGAAAAACACTCCTTCTTCTTCTTCTTCTTCTTCTTCTTCTTCTTCTTCTTCTTCTTCTTCTTCTCCTCCTCCTCCTTCTCCTTCTCCTTCTCCTTCTCCTCCTTCTCCTCCTCCTCCTCCTCCTCCTCCTCCTTCTTCTCCTTCTCCTTCTCCTCCTTCTCCTTCTCCTCCTTCTCCTCCTTCTCCTCCTTCTTTCTTCTCCTCCTTCTCCTCCTTCTCCTTCTTCTCCTCCTCCTTCTCTTTCTTCTCCTTCTTCTCTTTCTTCTTCCCCTTCTTCTCTTTCTTCTTCTCCTTCTTCTCTTTCTTCTTCTCCTTCTTCTTCTTCTTCTTCTTCTTCTTCTCCTTCTTCTTCTTCTTCTTCTTCTTCTTCTTCTTCTTCTTCTTCTTCTTCTTCTTCTTCTCTTTCTTCTTCTCCTTCTTCTTCTTCCTAATACCACTCTTCTTCTCATTCCACCCTACTTCTTTATGTAGGTGGGGACTTTTGGTACAGTACACTTCAAAGAAGATGTTGCTTAGTTTTGCTGAACTGTACCCCCATCATTCTTTGCCATAATTCATAGGGGCCAATAAATTGTATGTAGAGATCCCTCTGGGCTGCATATTCACTTAGGAAACCTCACGTGTTTATATATTTCTTATTAGTTACTTTATTTTGTTAAATATTTCTCAATTACATTTTATTTTGGTTTGGGCTACACTCTGGAGTCTTGTGGGTCACTTGTTTACATCTCTTTTCTAAGACATAGCTTCTAAGGAGGAGAGAATGATGCACTGATAAATGAAGCTAATATAATAAAATGTATCAATAATATTTTATTTTAAAGTTTTGCAAACCATGGATAGTCCTTATCACACTGAAAACATATGCTGACTTTACTAACATATCTCTCTTTTTAATTTTTTTTTTGGTGGGGCAGTGAGGGTTAAGTGACTTGCCCAAGGTCACACAGCTAGTAAGTATCAAGCATCTGAGGTCAGATTTGAACTTAGGTCCTCCTGAATCCAGGACCGGTGCTTTATCCACTGTACCACCTCACTGCCCGCATATTTCTCTTTTATTATCAATTTTCCTATTCATTCTCACAAAGTACCTTGGATATAGTAAATGCTGAATAAATATTTGTTTAAACTAAAAGAGAAGATATGTGTACATGATACATATAAATAATCCCTGTCTCATTTCAGCATTTCATTTCAGTTGTCTTTCCAACTGAACTTTGAAAATAGCTAAAAACTTAACATCTTGCAGCCCCTTACTTCCCTTCTACTCTTTTGTTAAAGTTGTTAACAAATAAAATACAACTTGGAATAGGAAGGATCTTTAGAGAATAAGTCCATAAATTATCTAGCTTTACTTGGAATAAGGGAAAGAGATACAGGAATATTTGATGTTAGATATTGGATATGCATTTGTAATCAAAACAACTTGCTCTCCACTATTTGCACATAATTCATCCTGTCTACTTTTCTTCATCCAGCATGAGCCTATTCCACACACTTTGATGGTAAACCACTAAAAGAACCCATGCACACCCCTGCTGATTGGTAAGAATTCACTACATTTCACCAGGACCAGCCACTCAAATATGTCTTTTTCCTGCCCTGCTACCATGGATATGCCTCTCCTCCTCCCACCTCCTTTTCTGCTTTCTGTTCTGAGAACAGTAATCAAATCAATCCACGGCTTCTGGAATGGCTGCACAATTTGATTGCTCCATGACTTCATACACTATCTCTGTGACTTTACCCTTCCCTTGCCACCACTTGCATTTGTAACCAAAACAAGTTGCTATCCACTATTTGCACATAACTCAAGCGGCATGTATGTACACACATGCATACATACATATTTGGGAGTATTTGGAATATCTATCACCCGAAGCAGTATATATACCAATATACATGGTGTATATGTATATATACACACATATATGCATATATACATACATCTTCTAAATACTCCAAAAAAGCAGTTGGGTAAATGAGTGAGAAAGTATGTTTTCAGAGTAAGAGAAAGAGTAATTGTTTGGTTCAGTCGATAGCAGAAAAGAGGGTTAATTATGACACATAGAGTTAAGAGTTGGGATGTGCTAGAGTCAGCTCAAATCTGCTCATGAGAGCTGAATATGAAATTTTCAGTGTGAGCATTTACACCTTAGGGATTGGCAAACACTACCAATCAGGGATTTATTTATTGTTTTGTTGACTGTATTTAAGAAATTCATGAAGAAAAATATTAATAACATACATTAAAGGTAAAGATGTGTCATGCATAAATCAGGTTGTAGTCACTGCACGTGTTTCTTTCCTTGCTCTTTGCATTAGTCTTCTTAGGCTTCCATAGCATGGCAAATTCCATCATAATAATGGACCACAATTTGTGTGGCTGTTCCCCAATCAATGGCCATCTACTTGTTCCCCTTCATTGCATCTACAAAAAATGCAATTATAAACATTTTTGGTATGCTTGACACTCTGAACTCATCATATGTATGTTCTGAAGTTAAAATGAAATTGAGACATAATCAGATTTTTCCAAATGGGATGATAGAGTTCTAGGACATGTACAAACTTAAAATAAATAGAAAGCTATATTTACCAATGGGAGATTCCAGAAAGAGGCAGGAACATTCATTAAGCATTTTTGGAAATCTTCAAAAGTAGAACATACACACACACATATCAGAATTCTAATCTATAAATATACACATATGTATATATGTGTTTGATGTTGCTTCAAACTAAACTGATAGATTCCATGATACTTAGCTCATTTATCTTGCCTTTGATATATATATATATATATACACATATATACATACATATATATATATGTGTGTGTGTATGTATATATACTGAATTAGAAAGGATGATTCTACCTAGTAGCAGAACATCCTATGTATACCTTAAAAATATGTACTAAAAGTCACACTTTATGTATCTATTGATTATCCAACCATCCATTCATCCCTTCATTTTTTCTAATTGTTGAATCATTTCAGTCATGTCCAACTCTTTGTGACCCATTTTGGGGTTTTCTTGGAAAAGATAATAGAGTGGTTTGCTATTTCTTTCTCCAGCTCATTTTACTCATGAGGAACTGAGGCCAACAGGGTTAAGTGACTTGCCCAGGGTTACACAGCTAGGGAGTGCTTGAGGCCAGATTTTAACTCATGAAGATGAGTCTTCCTCATTCCAAGGCCAGTGCTCTATCCATTCATTTAGTATATCCTTATTGAGCAAGTACTATGTGAAGGCCAGTGTGATAGGGACTCTGGAGGATATAAAGATAAGTAATGCACTGATAGAATTTAGAGGTAGATCTGAGGCTATTTCCATTAATAGGAATATAAGACTATACATCATCTTGAGGGCTTAAGGACCTTCTTGGTAACCTGTGATCCTTTTTGAAAAGAGCCAAGACTCATTTTGAGTTTTGTCTTTATGGCTCTTTATGTTTTGGGGGTTTTGGTGGGGGGGGGGTTTGGAATATGACAAAGGCTTCCTAAGGGTAAATAAAGAGGGTGATACTACTAGGTCTTGATTATTGGTAGCAACATGGAATCATCTGCAAAGTAAATCCAAAAATCATCCCAAATCCTCTTCTTATTCATGAGGGTCAGCCTACCAGTGCTGCTACTGAGCAGAGAACCTGGCCTATGTAAATTTCACAAGCCTGGAAAATAACTGAGCGCTATAAAATAACTGAGCACTATATATTGCTATCAACAATAACTTAATTTTTTATCAACTAAAATAATGAAGTATCTCAAACACTTAAGATGGCAAGAACTGTTGATCAGGAGAGCAAGAATATAGGAAAGCTTGCTATTCTTTTTTTTGTTTGTTTGTTTTTTGGCGGGGCAATGGGGGTTAAGTGACTTGCCCAGGGTCACACAGCTAGTAATTGTCAAGTGTCTGAGGCCGGATTTGAACTCAGGTACTCCTGAATCCAGGGCCGGTGCTTATCCACTGCGCCACCTAGCCGCCCCAAAAAGCTTGCTATTCTTAACAGATTTTGATGGGTTGTAGCGAATCATAATCCATTCTTCATCCTTAGCAGAATATATGAATTGCTTAGAGGTGGACATACTAAGCTAAGAGAGAATACAAAATACTCAGAGTCCTGGGATCTCTTCTCATGGGCAGTTTTCAATGTTAAAATGTTCACCTCTGTTTCCTGGCAAACATCCTTCAATTCTTCCCTGCTCTTTAATTCTTTTCTTAGAAATTATTGATTTTATTTTCTTGAACACAATTTTATATGGTAATATCTGTGCAGAAGCAATTTTCCATGGTTCAGGGATCTGGACTATTATGAGCATTTGTCTTAGTAATGTGATTACAGAGTTACTAACTTGATTTTAATAACATTTGCCTATTATCATGTATTAGATGCATGAAAGGAAAACAATGTATTTTCTAACACAGAGAATTACCCTTGTGTATTTCCCATGGTTTATTTGCCATAACAAGGTAGCTGCTGGAATAAAAAATCATTTCAGATGACTTTTGAGTAACCACTGACATAATTTAATTATTTAAAAAATTATAAACAATTGAAATGATATATATGTAATTATTAAAATTTTAATTTTATCACCATCAATAAAAGCAATCAAATAAACACAGAAAACAACAGGGAAAATCTTACAACAAACATTTAGCCTTTAACAAGCAAAAACAGTTGTTCCCAGGCCTATCCCAAGTTCTACCATGTTTGTCAACATTTTGCTTTTCCCTTTCTCTTTCTGTTTCCATATATATACATATACATATACACATACACATACATACACA
Organism: Dromiciops gliroides; assembly: GCF_019393635.1. Lineage (NCBI taxonomy): Eukaryota > Metazoa > Chordata > Mammalia > Microbiotheria > Microbiotheriidae > Dromiciops > Dromiciops gliroides. Next base: position 441,416,655 of record NC_057863.1, on the reverse strand, counting down.
TACACATATACATACATACACACATACATACACACATACATACATGCACACATACATACACATATACATACACACATACATACATACATACATACATACATATACATACACACACACACACACACACACACACACACACACATATATATATATATATATATATATATATATATATATGGAAACAGAAATCTTACTGGATGGTCAGTTCTGGTTCTGCTAATTTGTTTCCTTATCACTTCAAATATGGCATGACTATTCCATATTTCTTTGAATGCTTAATATTTATTATTATAGGACCATGAAATTCTACTGCATTATTAAACCATATGTTACTAAACCAGAGAATGTAGTTATTGGAAAAAAAGCTGTTTCTAGTACTTTTGCTATTTAAAAAATGGAATAGCCATTAATATTTTCATACAGACAGTTGTCTTCCCCACCTTTTTTGGGGGGAGCGGCAATGAGGGATAAGCAACTTGCCCAGGGCCACGCAGCTAGTAAATGTCAAGTGTCTGAGGCTGGATTTGAACTCAGGTCTTCCTGAATCCAGGTCCGGTGCTGCGCCACCTGGCTGCCCCTCTATTCCCCCAACTTTTTTATGGTGTCTTTGGCATAGCATCCTCTGAATGAAACCTCCAGGTCAAAAGGCATGATTGGTTGTGTGACCTATTCATCACATATTTACATATTGCTTCCCAGAATGTTTGCCTATTGGTATTTTCTAAAAGGAGATAGAATTATCTCCAAACTTCATAGACAATATTGCAGACAAATTAATTTGTTAGGGTTCATAAATATCTGGATTACTATATTGTTTTAGTAGCTGCTATTTCTGCAGCATTTTTAGATATAAAAACTATTTTCTCCACAACAGCCTTGTGCAGGAGGTAATACAAGTATTGTTATCCCCATTTTAAAAACAAGGAAATTGCTCTTTTCTCTCTCTGTACCCTATCACTTCCAAACTTCTGAAGGATATCATTGTTTTCTACTGTTCCTAATTCCTCATCAATTCCTCTTTATTTCATTTTTCATACTTACCAATAAAGCAGAGCCTTTCCACAAAGATTATTAGTCATTAAAATGTTACTTAATTCAATAGGTTTTAAGCAATGATCCAACACAATTCCAAAAGACTCACGAAACATTCTATCCACCTCCAGATGGAAAACCCATGGACTCAGAGTACAGATGGAAGCATTTTCTTCTATTTCATTTTCTTTTCCTTTCCTTTTTTTTTTTTGGACATAGCTAATGTAGGATTTGTTTTGCATAACTACATATTTGTACTGCATTTTCTTTTCTTTTTTTGCCTTCTCAATTGGAGTAGTAGGAGGGAGGGAGAGAAAATGGAACTGAAAATAAAATAAAATAGAATTTAAAAAATAATAGAAAAGTTCAGATGAATGTTCTTTTCTAATTTTCCTTAGGCACCTTACTATATTCAACATAGTGATCATTTCACATTTACCTAAATGTTCTTTGACATTAATTTCCAGAACGATTGTCTTCTGGTCTACCTTCCATCTTTCTGTTAAAGGGAGACTGAAGGTTTGAATAAATGGCTCATATACTCAGCAGATTAATTTATTGAGTCTCAGTTTCTTAATCTGTAAAATATAGATAGTAATATCTATAGTACCTACCTCAAAGGGTTGTTGTTAGATCTAATTGAGATATTGTGCTGTAATGCACTTTTTAAACCTTGAAAGCTCTATATTGCTAAGTGTCAGTTACATAGAGCACTCAATAAATCTTTTTTGATTGATGTTTCAGTCTGTGGACTTTTTAGAACTCTTGCTTCTGTTTGCTCTTTATGTACAGCCTGGCTTTTAAGCATTTTTATGACAACTTACAACAGACTATGTTTCATTAGGACTAGCCCAGGTAAGCACAGATTGACTTAACATCAGAAAGCGGGCTACTGGCTAGGGAAATCTTTTATAGTTTCAGCAATAAATGAAATGTAGAGGTAGTCTAAAAATCCCACTTCAACCTGTAATTTCAACTCTTATATCAACCCATCTAACAAGCCTTTGTCCAGAGCTGTGAATAAGCAATAGAATTGACTGATATGTGTTACACAGAGGAAGAGGAAGGAAGTGTAACTGGTAATAGTCAGTTTTGCTGCTTGGTTACAGCTCTGGAAAATGACTTGCTGGTGTGTGTGTGGTGGTGCTGGTGGGGGTTGTTGTTGAGTTGAAATTATTGACTAGGATGAGGTTTCTGTACTATCTCTGGGTTTTGTTTATTTGTGTTTCCCATTTCCTTTTATGCCCATTGAATTGTTGTGACTTCTCCACCCTCAACCTCCCATCACAAAGCAAACACATTTGTCAAGGGGAAGGGATTAAGTGACATTCGTCACTTGGAACTCTTCCTCCCCCCCCCCCCACCCAATCTTAAGACAGATATAAGAGATAAGAAAACTGAGAACCAAACATCCCCATAACATTTAAATTATCTAACAACTACTTACTTTGCATTCATAGGATGCAGTGACAATCTGTACTCTGGGAATTGGAACAGCATTTGGAGAGTCGATTTTGGATAACACTCCCCGCCATGCTACCATTGTTACAAGAGAGTGCAGTGAACTCCTCCGCATTGAACAGAAAGATTTTAAAGCACTATGGGAGGTAAACTCAAAGGCTTCTCTTTCAATTAATGTAGTTTTAGACAAATAAAGGCAACTATAATATGTATAATGACATTACAATCCACCTTAATATGCTCCATTCTGAATCGACAGATGAAACTTTATTTCTCAAATGCTCCTTTGAAGCGAGTGAAAACCATATTGACACAGGCATCCTTGATTTTTTAAAAGTATCTGCTTCATTTTCTATAGTCCAACATACCTATTAATTATTTCTTGAATGACCATTTAGTATTTTCTCTGCTTTCCCCCATTGGTCCTTCTAAGAGGCTATTCTGGAGATGTATTCTCTACTATGGAAGACAACAGAGTGTTCTTGAAGTCTTTAGTGTATGTAGTTTTTAGCTATCAAAGCTTAAAATTGGTATTCCCTTTTGAATGAAAAAAAATCCATCCTATACCTACTCAATAATGTGGACTACATAGAGTTAACGCCTGTATTGTTTAGATATTTTTGAAAGTGTTGTGTTCCATAATAATCTATGGTAGGTGGCTGCACCATAATAATGCCTGGTTTCTTGCCAACTTCAGAATGGAGAGTGGCACAGCAGTGAGTGGACACAACAGGTCCTGCTGGTTTTTGCATTTATCTGCTGCTTACCAAAGTCTCTCAGTTATTGAACTCATTTATGGCCTGCATTGGTAATAAATTAATCTCATCTGCAGTCATAGCAAAGCCAGCCCTTGTAAAAGCCCAGCTAATCCTCCCATCCCCTCACTCTTGTGAGCTCTCTCAGCTTTCTGATTTGAAACCACGGTTAGTCCTTGCCTTTGTCCTCGTCTCAGTGTGTTCAAGTGTCAACCCACTGAGCTGGCAGGCTTCACTACTTGTCCTAGTGTTGCTAAGATTTTAAACTTGATATAAAAAGAATTTCGTGTAATCAAATAGTATCCCCCAGAGCAAAACAAAATGCACTAACAGAGAAAACCCGCAGGTGAACAAGTGATACTTTGCTTTAAAGGCCACACAAAGCCTTAGAAAACCTCAGTGGTGAAACCTGTTCCTTTTATTCTTGGCAGTAGTGTATAAATTGTGGGGTTACTTGTTTGAAATGCTTCTCTTGGAAACTATTACAAAGCCCCAACTGATCACTAAAGTTCAGAGACAAAAGCTTAGTTTTAGGAAGGAAAAACTAAAATAGGTTTTCCATGAACTGTGGGTTTTCTGTCAATTAAAGTGACTGAACTAGAGGCAAATAAGCCATTTCTTGATCTCTTATTTTAAAAGGTGAACCTAAATGTCCTTTTGAAAAATCAAATTTGTAAAAGTGATTAAAGACCTAAATGGTCCTCACCTGTGATTTGTTCAATTGGAGAAATGATTTCCTATGTAGCAACTGATTGAAATTGATAATATGACAGTAGTTGTGAGAACATTTTGTAAAAAATGGCTTTTAATTAGGAGCTCCTCAGGGCTGTGAATTTTAGTTTCTCCAAAGGCCACTATCTCTTAGTTTTTTTAAAACATTTTCCCATTATTTTTATAACTTTGAAGGGTTTAACATCAAATCATTTTGGGGAAAATCTTGGGATGTTCTATAGGTATAGGACCTATTATTTAAGTTTATATCTGTGCTGTTTATGTTTAGTGTTCAAGTTCTTTGTGAAACATTTCCTCATACAGTGAGTGCTGATAAGTTACTAAATGAGTGGACAGCCACCATACTAAAAAAAGTTAGGAGGAACTTCAGGGAGATACCATATGGCATTGTTGTGTTTCGACAGAACTTTCAAAATTGTGCCATATAACTTTTACACTGACTACAAATGATGGTATAACCTCAGGATTTTGACTTCTGATCTCCATGCTGCATCTGATTCAGTATGACTGGGAACAAGCCTTATAACCTCAGACCACAGCTCCTCCACATGGGTTGGCCAAAGAACCCTTGTGCTAATGAGCTCTTGATGACTATTAGGATTCAAATGCCAAATGGTGAGAATTTGGGTTCCTGAAATAATCCTGGGTTAAAAATGAATGTCATCATTACATCTTGTTACTTGCCTACCACTTAAAATTTAATTTGGGGGTTACCCTTGGGAAACATTGTGATAGGAAGACATTATGCATATAAATAATTTATACACATATACATATGCATGTATAGTCATAACTCCACCATTGGCCATAACATCAATATGGAGGCGTTTGGAAAGGATGAAAATGGATCAGAACTAAGGCTGGGGTTTTTAGTTTCTTAGAAAGTGAAATGGCAACAATTACATAGAAAACACAGTAAATCAGATAAAGGTACCTGAAACTACATTTGAAACCAACTCTTCTATAGGGTTCCAGGGCTGCTTCTTGAAGTCAGTGCCATGTCATCTACAAACAGGCACATCTAGCCCCACCCTCCTCTGTTTGACTTTCACATAGGACACCCACTGCTGGCAAGTATGTATATGTGTATATATACAAACACACATATACACGTGCACACACATGTATACACATACATGTATAGAACCTATATACATGTGTGAAACATGTTTCATTGTTTCTAACATGTGGACCAGAATGGGAAAAGGAAATAGCGCATATATATTATGATATGCATAGGTAAAGGTATAGGTATAGGTATAGGTAAAGGTATAGGTATAGGTATAGGTATAAGCATAGGTATAGGTATAGGTATAGGTATAGGTATAGGTATAGGTATAGGTAAAGGTATAGGTAAAGGTATAAACATAGGTATAGGTATAGGTGTGTGTTCTGTTTGGCCCCAAAGGGCAAGGCCAGGAGGCCTGGGTAGAAATTTCCAAGAGACAAATTCCACTATGATGCCAAAAAAGATTTCCTAACCACTAGAGCTGCCTCAGGAAGTGATGAGCTCTTTGTCAATAGAAGTCTTCAAGCAAAGACAGGATGACCATTTATCAGGTATGTGATCATGGGGATTCCTTTCAGGCACTTGATGAAGTAGATGGTAATCAACATCACTGGTAACTCTTAAGATTCTATGATTCAGTTATTTACCATACTCAGTGTTGATGCCAGAGGATCATTGAATCATATTATCTCTGTGGTTATTTCTATCAAGGAAGTTTGTATGAGCTTAGCACAGCAGACTCCATGATCATTTTACATTGTGTTTTACTTTACTGAGTCAAAGCCTTTCCTGAACCAAACAAATGGGCTACCTCAGGTGGTAGTGGCGTTTCCTTCATTGGAAGCCTTTAAGCAGAGGCTGAATGACCGGCTTCTCAGAATATTACATTAGGGATTCCTTTTCTTTTATTTTTTTACATGATAATTTTATTATATATTTAAAAGGAATAGTAAGTTGTGTATAATAGATTTGCAGTTTCACATGCAATCATCTTTTTAAAATTCCACTATTATGAAAATGTTTGTTTTATTTCTTAAATTTAAAGTAAAATAAATAAAAATTTTAAAAATATTATTATTAAGGCGATATCAAAGGAGACATATGAGAAGACACTTCACACTGCATCTCTGGAGATGCAAGGTAGTAGGGATGTAGAACACTACACATAATGCCAGATTTTTTTAGCTTTCTGTTATCATTGCTGGACTGTCCCCCACATATACACACAGATACACCCACAGATACACCCCTTTTTATTCTTTATCATAATTATTCTTTATTATATTATAGAGGAATACATGGGAAATGTACAAGAGGATTCAAAATTGGGGGGGGGGTGGCAATGAGGGTTAAGTCACTTGCCCAGGGTCACACAGTAACTATCAAGTGTCTGAGGCCATATTTGAACTCAGGTCCTCCTGAATCCAGGGCCAGTGCTTTATCCACTGTATCACCTAGCTGCCCTGAGGGATTCCTTTTCAGGGGTGAGTTAGACTAGATGAGCAGAGTGGGTCCTTCTAATTCTGATATTCTGCGATTGGTTTGCAGACCACTTTCTTTTAAGGCCATATTGAATTCACAGGCTATTGTTTCCTTTTCCCATTCTGATTCACATACCATAAACCAGGAGATATGTTTTCAGTCAGTCGACGTTATTTCCTGAGGGCAGGGAAACATCCAGGGTGTAAATATTTGGTCTTCTGATCATAGCTTCTGAATAGTGGCTATGCCCTAGTTAACATATAATGAAAGCAGTATGTCAGAGGAAATGCTGGCCAGGCTAAGCCTGGAGTACTGGGTTTAGCTCTGGGCACCACATTTTAGGAAGGACATGAGCAAAGTAGAGAATGCCTAGAAGAGTAGGACCAGGCTCTTGAGTTCAAGCAATGTAAGGATCGTTTGAAGGAATTAGGGATATTTAGCCTAGAGATGAGAAGACTTTGCGGGAAGGGAAAGGATTTGATTGCTGTCTTTTGTCTAGGAACGGTATTAGAAGAAATACTCACTTTGGGCCCAGAGAGCAGACCTAGGAGCAGTACTGCATTAGCTCATTGTAAGGAAATTTTTCCCGTCCAAAAGCAAAATGAACTGGTACAAGATGGAGATGGATGTCTCCCTTATTAAGGGTTCTCCACGACTTCTTACCAGAGGGGATACTTTTTCATATATGGGTTGGGTTAAGCCACTGAGGACCCATGCTACTCTGAAATTCTGTCATTCTGAGGTTTTAGGGGACATTTAGAAAGTCTGTTCTTCGGTTACATCTAATTTTAAATATTGCCTTTAAAAAAAAAAGACCTCATAGCTGCCTTTTTATCACTTTTTTATTTCCAAAAATTTTTAGATACCTAAGGATACTTAGATCTCAGAAGAATTTCAAATTCATGGTGCATGAAGAAGGCTCTTTGGCAGAATCACAGTGCACAGAATTAACACAGAGATAAACAGTTGCTCAGTTTTAGTTCATTTTTGTTAGAACAGAGCCAAGACACTTTAATCCAAATACATCTCAGGCAATACAAAAGATAATTTTCTTACTCACCCTTTTATGGGTCTTTGTCAATATGTTTTGCTGATCCAGTACTTGGTGTGCTGATTGTTGCTTTTAGTTTCATGTATATAATATATGTAAAACTGCTAACACACTTTAAACACCAAAAAATATCTTATTAGCTCTCAAGTCACTTAAAGGCCTAATGTTGGACAGTAAGTCAGAAAGAGAACAAAGAAACTCTGGTTTCTTGTCCATTGAAAAACCACCCTGCTCCACACGTATTGGAAGGGGTTTTATAGAATTAGACAATGAATCACTTTTATATTTATATATCAAGAGCTACCATTAATCAAAAATACCCATAATCTTGGATCAAATATTAATAACTGGTTTAAGACTCCCAAGCCTATACTTAACTTCAGCACTTTGTCATTTAACTTCCTTACTGATGGTGTAAAGTGCCACTGGTTTCACTGAGTTTAAATTCTTATTGTCTCAAGAACTGAAAATGGTATGCAGTGGCTTTTAATATTAATTTTCAACATGTAATTCAGGGGCCTGACTGCCATGTCTTGCTTTTCCTGCGGTAGTATTGAAAATGAGATGTTTCCTGCCCCTGTTATATATTTTAATAAGTATTAATATCAAAGATGAGTGAAAGGAGTGAAGTATTATTGACTAATGCAGAATAAATTGCCAAAATTCACTTAAGCTAAGAAAAGGTGACCTGACCTTAAAGTAAGGCTGCCTAATGCCCCCAAATAGGACTATAAATTGGAAGCTGAAATAGGGAAAAAGACAAGGGAAGGCAATTTTCATGAGCAAAGAGTCAGGGAACAGGAAAGGACAATAAAACAGTGAAAAGGATAATTTGCATCATGTGAGAATGTTTATTTGATTATATTTATTGATAGGGTCAAATGGATAAAAGTACCTGATGGGGGAAAAAAAGCATGTGAGAGGGACACGTTAGAGAGCTCCTGAGTCCTGCCAATTTGACTTACACAATAGAAGACAATATAAAACAAGGCTAATTGAGCTAAAATTGAAAAATATTTCACAAATTTCCAGATCTAGTCCTTTTTCTGAGCGGACACAGGGGAAGGAGGTAAGAAAATATGTTTAATAGAACAACACATTTAGAATGAATCTTATAGGTCATCAGGTCTACACCTTAATTTTATAGAAGAGAAAACTGGGGCCCAATGAGGTTAGTGACTTGCCTACAGTCAAACAAATAGTAAATGGCAGAGATGGGCTTGAATGCAGGTCCTTTCACAGTAAACCCCATGCTTTTTTCCACCATTACCATGCTGCTTCCTTTTATATGTGTATTCACGAAAGCTTCATGAACTCCCTCTACCAGCTAGTCTATGATTTAGTTGATAAGTCCTAGGGAGTTGTCTGAGGTATGGAGAAGGTGTCACTTGCCCAGGATCATGCAACCAGTAAGAGTCAAGAGTGGGCTTTCAACCCAGGTCTTTCTGATTTCATGCCCTGTATTCCATACCCATAGTCAGGACACTTTCAGATAATGATCATACTAATAAACATTGTTTTGTTTTGTTTTGTTTTGCCAGGCAATGAGGGTTAAGTGACTTGACCAGGGTCACACAGCTAATAAGTGCCAAGTGTCTGGGGCCAGATTTGAACTCAGGTCCTTCTGAATCCAGGGCTGGTGCTTTATCTACTATACCAACTAGCTACCCCCAACATTGTTGTTTTTAAATGATCATAGGGAGAAGCTAAAAAATATAACCTCCTCTGTCATAAATGAAGAAGGATCCAATGTCACATCAGTGACTCTGTGGCCTTGAAGAAATTTATTTGTCTTGTGCTCCCAATACTTTGAATATAAGTATTGTTTGATTTTTCACAACCTGAGGACTGTTCCCAGTGTTTCACTCTCCCTTGTCCTTCATATCCAGTCATTTGTCAAGCCTTGCCAGTTTTGCCTAAACAACATCTCTCACATTCATCCCATTCTTTTTATTCTATGGCTACCCCACTATTTTAGTCACTTATTCACTCATCTAACCATTGCTCTCACCTCCTAAATGCACCCCCTGACTAAGGTCTCTCCCTTCTTTAATTCATCCATCATAGCTGACCACTATGACCAAAAGCATGGGCTTGCTTGTTTCTTTCCTCCAACACAACATGTCCTCACATAGGTACCTTCTCTCCACCCAACTCCCACTGTTCTTCAGCTAACTTTTATGTGTTTTCTTCTCCCATTAGGATGTAAGCTTCCTGAGGACAACTTGTGTTTATATTCTCAGTACTTAGCACAATGCCTGACACAGGATAAGTACTTAACATGCGCTTATTGACTTGACTAACACACAAGTGATCTTACAGAAGCCTGAAGATGCTATAGGAGCAGGCATTTGCCACCGAAGATACACATACACACATTTTTTTTAAACAGACCTGCGATTTCATCAATATAAGGAGCTCCTGATGAGAAACTTCCATTATCAATATAGCATCAATATATGTACCTTCCCTGCAACTTAAAGTCTTAGGTACCCTGAGATGTTAAGTGACTCGGCAAGAGTCACATAGACAGGATGTGTCAGCGGCAGGTATTGAATCCAGGTAACCTGAAACTGTCAAAATACAGAAAGGAGTTTTTGTTAAAGAAAGCAATCTTGTGGGAAGGGAGTTTAGTCTCCCCCAGTGCTCTTTAATAATCCATTTGGAACTATATCTTTCAGAAACATCTGCTTTTGCCTAAGTAGAGACTAGTTCTGTTACCTTCCTCTGTCTTTCAAAGTCAAATTCTTAAATCAAGAAATTTCTCAAAAGTACTTGAGGGTTTCATTGTCTTGTTTAATGTGTTTTTGACAATTACTGATAACCTCACAATTACATTGCTAGTAATAGACCTTTAATCCGTCAATGTGTATTAAGCATCTATGGTTGTGCTTGGCACTGTGCTAAGTAATTGGGATACAAGGGCAAAGGATGAGACAAACCCTGCATTTTTTTTTCTGGGTATGAAGGCAGTTATCAACCTGACTGCTGACTGGTAGTCCCCTTGTAGTATTCACATATGACCCAGTATCATGCTATGTAATCTGGAGGACAAAGGAGATATAGATTAAAAATCCATCTTCCTGCCTATGGCAAATGCCTACTCACATAGCATCTTTAGGCTTCTGTAAGGTTACTTCCTAGCCCAGAAAATTGCATCAAAAGGCTAAGAAAAACATATCCAAAAATAAACATGAAAGCCAAGACTCCATGCCAGGAACTCTGGCCACACACATCCTGTTGGGCTGCTCTCTTGCCTCGCCCCTCGGAGTTCTGATCCTTTCAAACCAAGCGGAAGCCTCGTCAGATTATTTGTCTCCTATGTCTACTCCAAGGGTCTCTCACTGCCCTATCCTCAGACTCTACTTCCTTTTCATGCAGTGACAAAATGATTCAAATCCAGAAAGGAAGGGAGTGAAATTGTTGGGAGGTAGCTGAAAGAAGAAAAAAAAAGAGGTCTTTTCCTATTGCCACTGACCACTTTAGCTTCCCTGGACAACACATAAGCACCAGTTTCCTTTTCATGGACTGAGATAATGCTAAGAGTTAGAGTTACTGAAAGGGGAGCATCTACTGTGGAGACAGATTTTGCCATCCACATCAAGACTAGGGCTTCACTGTGTCTCTGACTGAGAGACAGCACAAGGAGGACGCATGCTCTACAAGGTCAGAACACATCTTTTTGTTCCTTTTGGGGGAGGCCGGAAAAGCTACTAATTACATGTATCGTTTAAAATTACATTTGAAAATATTTCTGGGTCTTTACGTCCCAGTGGATCTGAGGCCTGATACTCTGAAATAACTTGTTTTCACAAATCTTAGAAAGCACTAATTGTTCCTAATGATGGGGGGGGGGGAAGGTGGTTTAATGAAATAGCCTCCCCCTCCCCTACCTTTATTGGGAGAAAACAAAGAAGAGAGGTGGCCACAAATAGTTTGTTTTTTTTAAATAAATATTAATGTTCAATTAGTCACTTAGCAACTCATTTGAATGGCATATAATTTTAGAAATGAACTTTGGTCAAAGGAACAGATTAAATGCTATTATACTTCACCTTCAGCATGTCAGTAGGATTCTCTCCTATGGTTCTAAGACAGTGTGTGTCCTTTAATGTATTAGGGGGTTGGTTTTTTACATTATTTATAGTTTAAAGCCCTAGGACCTTCTCAATCTGTGATCTCATCATCTTTCAGAAGATCATCAGGGGAGTCAGGACAGATCAAATCAAAACTCTAGGGAAAACCCAGATGTCGCACAGTACAGCTGGTAGCAGTGGGGGGGGCGGGGGATGAGGGGGTTGTTGTAAGAAGTAGCAGGTCTCTCTGCATTGGTATTAAACCTGAGATGCCTCCAGGGTAGTGTAGCATGGTGTGTTCATGATCTGGCTGTCTTTGAGTTCTTCTAAACAGAGATTCTGAAAATACACTCGGCCTTCAAGTCTTCTTTTGACTAGCATGAACATTCTCTAAGCTCTGACCTCTCTTTCCCATGGAACCTCTCACCCTTCAGTCTCAGCTGGTGCTGATATTCTTCCCTTGCCCTTCTACGTGGTTGCTAAGTGAATGGGAATGGATGCTACTTGTGGTATTTTGTACAAGAGAAACTTACATTTCAAGCAAAGGCAAAAAGGATTTCTATCTGGCTAATCACTTTGCTTTAGAGCATCTTCCAAGGTTGTATATTGGGTAACAGAATTAGAGAGTATTGAAAGGGTTTTTTCCCCGTGATATTGTCCACAGAGTTAGGGGACAGGCATTGCTAAATCTGTGGTCTGACTAGCTGCATTGATGGAGTACAATGGAAATCTTACTTGGCTTTCTCATACATCAATGTATGGGTAACACACTGGCCTGATTCACAAGGCTTTTTGTGAAGGAAAAGGGGGCCATGCATGATAAAGTCTCTAGTCTATTTTTTTTTCAGTTTGTTATTCAAAAATTAGCCACAGAGATTTTTCATAATATTTCCTAACTGCCCTAGGTCAACATTCCTCCACTTAGGGAAAATCATAGAAAGAAGCTCATACAACTTACAGGAAGAAACTGTGGTATGACCTTGGAGGAAGTAGTGTGGTTATGGGACTCTCCTGCTCTCTCTGTCTCTGTCTCTTTCTCTCTATCCCCCCTCTCTCCCTCCTTCTCCTCTCTCTTTCCTTGTCTCTCTCCTTCCCCCTTCTCTCTTCCTCCTCCTATCCCTCCTTATTCCCCTCTCTCCCTTCATCTACTACTTCTTACTGCTTGTCTTTCCCCTCCCCCTGCCCCCATCCTTTTCTGACCACTGGAATTCCACCATTGAGAGGACCCCTGCTTCTATTCCTGGGGTACAGTATCTTGTATTGAGAAAAAAAAACAGAAAGAAATCCAGTCGCAGTGTTTGTTCTTTCCAAATTGCTTTAGGAATGTCCTCAGGCAAGGATTTTGCCAACCTCAGACCAAGGAGGCATTTGGAATGGAATGGGAAGATAGAGACCAAACCAATAAAAGGGAGTATGAGCATGTAAAAGAGATATTGATGTGGTCTGGTGGTCTGGACAGACACAGACATCTATTCCTGGCTTGGGTCAATCTTGCTCCATGACTTTTTTTGAAGGCATCTTAGTTTCTTGGTCGACTTATGGCAGGCAAAGTGCTGGTCTTAATGACTGCCTGTCCACCTGTAGTATTGAGAGTTAATGATGCTTAATGTGTAGAGCTAATATTGGTGAAACCTCTAAACGCTTAATAAGTTCAAAGAACTATTTCTACTCTTTGTTTGGGGCATGAAGAACACCCACCCACAAAAGCTGTGCGTATAAATGAAGAAGGAAAAAAATGGAGAAATCTGCAGCAGCTGACACTGTGACAAATGCAAGTATTTGAATGTTTGACAGGTACTTGGAGCAATTTCTTCATCTTTTGCAATGATGGGGTTTGATTATCCTCAATGCTATTGGAAAGTATTTTGAAGCTGTCAAATATTGCCTGGCATTCTTTGCACTCTGCCAGGGCTTTGTGAGTGTGAAAGGTGTTTGTTATTTGCCAGACATGTATAGATTTCTCCAGCTTATTTTTTTTCTTCTCTCACTCAGAAATTTTACTTATTAATTGGTATTTCTGCCTGATCTTAGTGATAATAACATTGATTGTCAGATCTGACAGAGGAATTTATTCAGGACTTTATTGATGGTTGCCTACCTACTAGCAAGTGCACTGAATTTGGAATAAGAGGAACTGGTGCTTGGTTCTGCTAATAATTTATTGATATGACTAGATAAGACATTTCACTGTTCTGGGCCCCGGCTTCTTCTTCTTTTTTGGTGTTTTGTTTTGTTTTGCGGGGTAATGAGGGTTAAGTGACTTGCCCAGGGTCACATAGCTAGTAAGTGTCAAGTGTTTGAGGCCAGATTTGAACTCAGGTCCTCCTGAATCCAGGGCTGGTGTTTTATCCACTGCGCCACCTAGCTGCCCCCTGGGCCTCAGCTTCTTAGCTATACAGTAGTGGTGTCAGATCGCATGATCTCTAAGGCGCCCTCTAGTTATAACACCTATGAGTCTATGTGATCTGATCAATGTATCATCTCCCCCCAAAAAAATCTTCCTCCTTGGACTTTACAATTTTTAAATTGGGCTGTTTTAATCCCTTTTAAAAGTGTGAATGTCACTGTGAGGGGGGAGATGTATTCAGTCACTGACACCTGAGCCTGGATTAGTTTATTAAAGAATTTTTTTGTTGTTCAATTGTTTCAGTTGTATCCAACTCTTTGTGACCCCATTTGGGGTTTTCTTGGTAAAGATACTGGAATGTTCTTTCTAGTTCATTTTGCAGGTGAGGGAAATGATGCAAACAGAGTTAAGTGACTTGCCCAGGATCACACAGCTAGTAGGTGTCTGAGGCTACATTGAACTCGGGTCTTCCTGACTCCAGGCCTGGCACTCTATCCATTGTCCAACTAGTCACCTAGTTGCCCCTTTATTAACAATTAATAGACTAGAAATTAATACATAATATAAATTATATGTAATTTATCAAAGATTAGTAGACTATATATAGACTACAGAGATATAATGCTAGATCGGGAAAAAGGAGACTTGTTTTATTGTTTTCTTCTGGGTTTTTTTGTTTGTTTTTGTTTTTTTGTGGGGCAATGAGGATTAAGTGACTTGCCCAGGCTCACACAGCTAGTAAGAGTCAAGTGTCTGAGGCTGGATTTGAACTCAGGTCCTCCTGAATCCAGGGCTGGTGTTTTATCCACTGTGCCACCTAGCTGCCCCCTGTCTTTTGTTTTTAATCACAGTTACTTCCAAAATGTAGCTTTCCCCTCTCCTCCCCACCAGTGAGCCTTCCATGTAATAAAGGGAAAAATGTTAAACGTACTCAAGTGACCCATTCAAAATCTTATGCAAAAATAGGATAGACTATTTTTATTTATTTTTTTTAAGTGAGGCAATTGGGGTTAAGTGACTTGCCCAGGGTCACACAGCTAGTAAGTGCTAAGTGTCTGAGGCCGGACTCGAACTCAGGTACTCCTGACTCCAGGGCTGGTACTCTATCCACTGTGCCACCTAGCTGCCCCAGGATAGACTATTTTTGATAGGAGAGAAGCAAAAACCAGAACATGGGGCTCTGCCTAAAAATGGTGACTCTGAGCTCAGCTATAATAAGAAGAACTAATAACATTTATATAACACTTATTTACCAGGCACTGTGCTAAGTGTTTTACAATTAATATCTCATTTGATCCTTTCAACAATCCTGGGAGGTAGAAGCTATTATTATTCCCATTTAACAGATGAGGAAACTGAGGCAAACGGGTTAATTGACTTGCCTAGGGTTACGCAAATAATAAATATATGAAGTTAGGGGCAGCTAGGTGGCGCAGTGGATAGAGCACCGGCCCTGGAGTCAGGAGGACCTGAGTTCAAATCTGGCCTCAGACACTTAACACTTACTAGCTATGTGACCCTAGGCAAGTCACTCAACCCCAATTGCCTCGCCCCCCCCAAAATAAAATAAATAAAAAATTAAAAAAAATAAATATATGAAGTTAGATGTGAACTTAGACTCTCCTAGGTTCTGTACTCTATCCATGGCACTACCTACTTCCTCATAAGGCACTGGCTCCTGATTAAGGGGCAATAATATGTGGGGCAGGGGAAGCTAGGTGGTACAGTGAATAGAGCACAAAGCCTGGAGTCAGCAAGACTCATCTTCCTGAGTTCAAATCTAGCCGCACACACTTACTAGCTGTGTGACCCTAGGTAAGTCACTTAACCCATTTGCCTCAGTTTCCTCATCTATCAAATGAACAAGAGAAGGAAATGGCAAATCACTCCAGTACCTCTGCCAAGAAAACCCCAAATGTGGTCACAGAGAGCTGGATACCACCGAAAAAGAATTGAACAGTCAAATGGTATATGGGGACTACTGAATAAGAGAACAAAGGCATGAAGAAAAACTCTGTTTTTATAGTTTTACCTAACACTAGCTTTAGGGGTGTTACATGGCTCATTAAAATACACTGATTTAACTATATAGTTTTTGCAAGTAATGTTTTTCACTGAAGAGGCAAGTATGGCACTATGGGGGAAATGCTGTATTTGGAATCAAAAGACTTGGGTTTGAATTCTGGCTCTGATACCATCTGTGCGACTATAGGCCTCAGTTTCTTCATGTGTAAAATGAAAAGGTTACACTAGATGTCCTTTGAATTCCTTTTCATCTCTAAATCTTTGATTCAATGTACATGTATAGTATGTATACATATAAGGAAAAAGTAAAGGGAGGGGGGCAACTAGGTGGCGCAATAGAGAGAACACCAGCCCTGGATTCAGGAGGACCCGAGTTCAAATTTGACCTCAGACACTTGACATTAGCTGTGTGACCCTGGGCAAGTCACTTAACCCCAATTTCCTCACACACACCCCAAAAAAGAAAAAAAAAGTAAAGGGAGGGGAGGGAAGTAATACGTGTAGACAAAATCTTGTGTTTTGTATTTTGTCACAGTTATCAGGCCTTAGATTTCCCTCTTAGCGAGGAAAAGTAAGTAGACTGTGGTTGTGTTGTAGGCACTGATGAACCACTAATATTTATCGTATTTTGTTTAAAATGAAACCCCAACCACTCCCCTTCCCTCTGTTGCTAACCCTACTCCTCTACAAATTCAGAATATGCCAAGGTGAGAGGAATTCAAACGTTTGCATTGTTCTTAGATGCTTCTCCCTACAGTAAGTAAGCTGTGCCATTTTTACATAGAGAAGTAATGGATTGTAGTCTTTCCTAATAGTGAATACCAGAGATGAAGGCACCTTCTAGCAAGAGGTCATGCCTCCAGGGTTTACCTGGAGTTAGAAAACTAAGATTTAGCAAGAATGGAGTCGTCTTCCCAGGATTGTGCAGGTAGTGATAGCAGAGCTAAGATTTGAACTCTTCTAGTCTTTGGATCATAAATCCAGTGTTCTTTCTACCCTGGCTTCCATGTGTAGAGACAACATAACAGTATGGAAAGAATATTGCATTCATAGTCAGGAAAACTAGATTCTAGTCTTGGTTCTGCCGCTAGAAGTTCCTGTGTGACTTTGGGGAAGTCATTTCATCTCTTTGGACCTTACTTCACTAGTCTGTATCTAGAATAGATAGCCCATTAGGTCTGGTCCCAGCACCACTCCCTGTTCCATGCCCAGCCATTGAGGTTTCTGGACTGGGTTCAGGACAAGGGTAGCTTTAAGTAGATTGTTTTTTCTATATTTTTAACTTATTGGCTTATTAACAATCATCTTCTGACCCATTCCAGTGATGATTTTATTTATGGTACACAAAAGCAAGAGATTTTGCAAAAGAGGGGAAGTCAAGGAAGGAAAAAAAAGCATTTACTAAGGTTCTACTATGGGCCAGCGACTGTGCTAAGCACATATCATCTTATTTGATTCTCACAACAACCCTGGGAGGTAGGTTCTGTTGTTGTTTTTGAGTCATTCCAGTTGTGTCTGAATCTTTATGACCCCACTTGGGATTTTCTTGGCAGGGATACTAGAGTGGTTTGCTTGCCCTTTCCTTCTCCAACTTATTTTACAGATAAGGAAACTGAGGCAAAAAGGGTTAAGTGACTTGTCCAGGCTCACATAGCCAGTAAATGTCTGAGGCCAGATTTGAACTTAGGAAGAGGAGTCTTCCTGACTCCAGGCCTGACATTCTATCCATTTTGTGATCTCAGTTTCCCTTGGTGCTATTATTATCACCATTTTACAATTGAGGAAACTACAATAATCAGAGTTGAGTATCTAGAATCACATACAGCTAGTAATGCCTGAGGCTCAATTTGAAGTCATGTCTTCCTGACTCCAGGCTCAACATTCTATCTACTGTACCAACTAGCATCGAATATAAATTAGATATAGGATGCTTTATTTCTACACAAAGAGAAATGCTAAGTATAGAAGAATTAGGACATGCAGTAACAAAATTAATACAATTTTAAAAAAAGATTCAGTAACTCAACTAACTGTGCTTACAATTGTCTGGTGGGCTAATGTTTAAACCTTACTAGGACACAAAACAGTTTGCAATACTGCTCATTCATCCATTTACCTTTCACCTCAGCACTATATTGTTCCAACTTATTTCTGGTGAACACAGCTGGGCTTGGGTCATTCTTCTTTCCAGTGGCCAGCAACCCACTCTTGCTGCTGCAACCAATATCAGTCTGGCAGGTGATGCTGCTACCATCATTTGCAGATCTCCAGAACTTTTGAGCTTACAAAGTCAACTTCTTAAGATAAGAAAGCAAAAACACAAAGGAGATGAAGACTGCCAGAGACTTGGGTGCAAGTTTACCTAGTTTTGACCTCCCAGCACTAGCTGCTAGATGGATATGATTGCTATGACACCTTTATAGAGGATGCTTACCCCTCACTGGAGTCTGTGACCTGGAGAACCACAGTCAAGAGAACAACAGCTAGAAGTTGTCTCCTTTTCACAAATTCAGCACCCCATCCCACTCACTGTTGTCATGAGGTGGGAGGTTGACAAAAATTCTCATGGAAGCATCATGTCATACTAAAGCGCCGATTTCCCTGAGTACTGGGTCACTGTGTCCAGAAGTAGCCCAGAAAAACCCACGTGGTTGACTGGGACCTGGGAGAGGATAGCTGTGCGTGAGCTATGAAATGGTATATGTTATATGTAAAATGAGGGTATGTGACTAGATCAGGGGTTCTAAAACCAGGGCCTGTAAACTTGGTTTATTTGTTCATTTTAAACAGTTTGAATACTGCATTGGATGGAATTGACTTACTTTGTACTCATGTGTATTCTACTTTATGTTTTGTTTTTTGTTTTTTGTTTTTTGGTGAGGCAATTGGAGTTAAGTGACTTGCCCAGGGTCACACAGCTAGTAAGTGTTAAGTGTCTGAGGCCAGATTTGAACTCAGGTCCTCCTGACTCCAGGGCCGGTGCTCTATCCACTGCACCACCTAACTGCCCTTACTTTATGTTTTTAAAAACATTATTCAGAGGAGTCCATAGGCTTCACTGGATTGTCAAAGTGATCCATGGCACACACAAAAAAAAGGCTTATGAACACTCAGATTAGGTGATCTCTAAGCATTCTTCCCCCCTAGTAAAATTCTAGGTTGCAAGTACATTCTTATCTATAAAAGTATGTACTCTTTTCTGAGCTGAGAAGTTAGGGGCGGGAGAAGGGGTGAGTGCTACAGGTATCAGAATTGCAATTATGATGGGAATCATCCCTTTTAAGTTTGAATTCCAAAAGCTCCACTTTAAGTATTATGGTTCTTATTTTTTTATTTGTCCAAACCTATCTAGTGTCCTGGAAAGCATACTGACTCTGGAGTCTAGAGTTGTGGGTCTGGGAAGATTATTACTATGTGTGACCTTGAACCTCCCTGGGCTTCAGTTTCCTCAATTATAATATGAGGAGGAAGGCCTTTGAGGTTCCTTCCAGCTTAGAGATCTATGATGCTATGATTGTATCAGTCTTGGTCCTAAACTTTAGGACACTCCCAGTGTGGAAATTCCCTCCAATATAGATTCCCTTCTCTAACAGTCTCTGAGAGAGTTCCAGGGCACTAAGAAATGGAATCATTGAAGTTGTACAACTAGAACATATGGCAAAGGTAAGACTTGAGCCGGGCTCTTCCTCATTCCAGGGTTGTTCCTCTATACATTATGCAACACCCCCCCCCCCCCCGCCCCCAGCCTCTCATACATTATATAGAAGAGAAAATATGTATCTGACCAGTCCCTTGCCTTTACTAAATACTCATTAATTGGCTAATGAATGGCAATGAAAATGTATCATTTAAACAATAGTATATTTTATGACAATATTAAAATTCTTTCAGGGATTAGACTTTTCATAGAATTGTAAAGCTGAAATTTGGAGTCAATTTCATTTTCTTTGGTTGTTTTTAAGACACAATGAAAGAAAAGAAATTCTGTAGGACTTTGACTTTCTCAAAGGGGCTATGAAAACAAATGCTGCAGAAAGATTTTCTTGCCCTTTTGAACCTTTTTATGTGACCTAGCTTATCTGTTATGCTACTGAGATCACATTCAAAAAGTTCTCAG
Source organism: Dromiciops gliroides (assembly GCF_019393635.1). Lineage (NCBI taxonomy): Eukaryota > Metazoa > Chordata > Mammalia > Microbiotheria > Microbiotheriidae > Dromiciops > Dromiciops gliroides. Next base: position 441,396,568 of record NC_057863.1, on the reverse strand, counting down.
CAGACTGAAGCCATGAGGTCGACTACCCACTTAAAACACTTAAAGGCTCTGGAATTTCATCAAAGTGAATACTCCCTTCACTAATGAAGTTCAAAATTTTGTTAGTAGTGGTAGTTGGGGTTTTTTTTAGAGGTTTCTGTTGCTGTTGTTTTGTTGTTTTCCATTGTGTTGGACTCTTTGTGACTCCATTTGGGTTTTTTGTGTCAAAGATACTGGAATGATTTGCCATTTCCTTTTCTGGCTCATTTGACAGATGAAGAAACTGAGACAAACAGGGTTAAGTGACTTGTCCAGGGTCACACACCTAGTAACCATCTGGGGCCAGATTTGAAGGAAGATGAGTCTTCCTGACTCCAGATCTGACACTCTATCCACTGTGCCACCTAGCTGCCCTCTTTTGAAAGGTGTTATCACTGAAAAATGTATCATACTACAACCAGACTGGGAGAGTCTCCTTGAATTTAGGCTGGCCCATGCAGGCAGGGATGTAACATTATCCACCTAGCACCTGATGCCCTTCTGAATTGAAAGTTCTGTCAGAGCTGGCATTTCACCAATCTAACCTTCCAAACCACAGGGTGCTCTCGAAGATATAATGAGACATTGTGGAAGACTTGAATGGGTCAAAGCTGACAGGGTGAGGCAGAGAAACCTGCAAGCCCCTTTGTCCCTGAGTGTTGCTATCAGATCTCTGCTCAGTCACTGCTCAACAAAGTCTCTGAATGCCTACTTGCAAATTCAGACAGTGATATTTTTTAATACATGACTATAAAAATAAATTATTATAACTTTATGAAACTGCCCATTGACTATTTACTAGGCCTGTCTGCCATAGTTTATCTTAGACTTATCCTCTTTTTGTGAAGAAAAAACACAATAGTTTAAAAATTATTTTTAATGCTTATGACTCTTATTCAACTACATTCATTCCATAAGCTGACCCCAGCATTCTTATTAGAGTTTATTTTCTTTCCTCAACACACCTTCCCTTACAACAAAGAAAAGGAATTTTATAAACTACTTTGTACAAACTACAAACTTAGCAACTATATCTGGTAACGTATGTGAAATTCAGCTCCCAATAGCCCTAGATTTAGTCAGAGGACCTTTGTTCAAACCCTAGTTCCTCCTTTTATCTGGCCTTACACATTCCACTCCATCTCTATGGACCTTGCTGTCCTCATAAATTGAGGACAGCATATTGGCACTGTGACTTGACACAAATCATTTAACCTCTCAGTGCTGCAGACAACTAACAGTCAATAGACATGAGCTAGCCACTGAGTTCAGCTCTGGCAATAAATACAAAGAAAGGCAATGGATAATCCCTGCCCTTGAAGAGCTCACAGTCTAATGGGGAAGACAATATATAAACCAACTATATGCAAATAAACTATAGATAGGATAACTTGGGAATAACCAACTGGAAGGCACTAGAATAAAAGGGATAAGAAAAAGCTTTCTCTAAAACTTGCATTGATAGGGGTTTCCTCACATGGGAGTTCCCTATATCAGTAACATCCCAAATCTAGTCCCCTACTCCCCATATCACGCATTATGGTTTGCAAAGCACTTTACAACATTGTCTCATTTGATACTCACAACCATTCTGTGAAGTTAATGCTTTATGATCCCAATTTTGCAGATGAGGAAACAGGTAAACAGAGGTTAAGTGACTTGCCTAGGGTCAAACAGCTAGTAATTCTCTGAGATGGAATTTGAGCTCTGGACTACTTGACTACTGATCTTTATAATCTTAGAACATTACTGAAAGCTAAGGTTTAAACAGAAATTTCTTTTCACACATTGAAAGTCCTTCTAGCAAAACTAATTTAAAGCATTATTCATTAAATACTTGCTCCCTAATAAGTTCTTTTAAATGTGGTTGTACATGGACATTAGTAATAAAAGAACAGAGAAAATATATAAATGAATTATTTGTTAAATGGAGTTTTTGCAGATACAGAATCTTTTCGTTCATTGACTTGGTGTTGTCTATAACCTTATATTCTGATGATGTATGGAATTATTTCTTGCTCCACATATATTCCACATTTCCTGTGTTGATGTATTTGTATCTGTCAGTGCAAGCATCCCTGATGATATGTATCATCTTCTGTCCATGGCCCTGGAGAAATTAAATCTTTTTGCTGACAGTGCAGCTGTTAGGAATTGAGCTCATAAAATTGGGTTGGGGAAAGGTATTCTGTTGACAAACAGTATTATTTTTCCTTAATTTCTCTCAGCCGGCTATGATTTCAGGTCTGTAAAATTAGGGTTAACATCAACAGAAGACAGAAACAGAAAGCAGAAACAGAAATCTCTGCAAACATGGTCTATATGTCCATGAAATGCATTTCATTGTTCAAGTACTGCCTTCTTCTCTCTTGCTGGCTCTTGGGGACTCATTATTTGTTCCATTCTTGAACACTGGATGCTCTACAGCCACATGAAAGTGCTAATGATTTGACTGAAGTTATTTGTCAATATAGTTGAATGAAACATGGGCACTGATTGAATATTAAAAGTGAGAAGTTTGGGATGGTTGCATGTTGTACATTTAGTTTGATCTTAAAACAGAAGTTTTCTGGGGGAAGCTGGGTGGTGCAGTGGATAAAGCACTGGCCCTGGATTCAGGAGGACCTGAGTTCAAATCCAGACTCAGACACTTGAAACTTACTAGCTGTGTGACCCTGGGCAAGTCACTTAACCCTCATTGCCCCACAAAAAAAAATAAAATAAAAAAGAGGAGTTTTCTGGCATCTTGAGTGATTAGATGAGGGATTCTTAACTGTTTTATGAAATGGACCCTTTGGCAGTTTAGTAAGGTTGTGTGGACCCCTTCCCAAAATAATGTTTTTAAAAGTACAAAATAAAATACATGGGCTCACAAAGGAAACTGATCATATTGAAGTACAGTTATCAAGATGTTAAAAAAAAAATTCATGGACTAGGTTCCTTTAAGCATCCAGATCCTATTATCTGTTTTTCCTTTCTCTCTTCCCTTAGATATCCACTTTCAAATTCAGGAAGTTGTTACTTAAATGAGACTTTTATTTTTTGGTGAGGCAATTGGGGTTAAATGACTTGCTCAGTGTCACACAGCTAGTAAGTGTCAAGGGTCTGAGGCCAGATTTGAACTCAGGTCCTCCTTGAATCCAGGGCTGGTGCTCTATCCATTGTGCCACCTAGCTGCCCCATGAGACTTCTTAACTTTAAAAGTAAACACATATTTTAGAGGAGGGGTGGCCTGTTAAGCTTCTCTTGGAAAGTCACAGGAATACATTTCCATTCATATATTTGCTGTTACAAAGATACTCTATCTATTATAGGCAATACCCATCATGAATAAAGAACAGTCTGTGATAAGTTAGCTTACTTGCAAGGGCAAAATGATCCAGTGGAAATATTTCTAGTTTCAGCAGTCAACACTCATTTATCAAGTGCTTTCTTGTGCCAGGAACTATGCTAAATGCTGGAATTCTGGGCTATGCCTTATAGGAACTGGTTTCAAATCCTGACTTTGCCACTTACCATCCATGTGACCTTAAATAAATTACAAGTTTGAGCTGCAGATTTCCAGTTGGTCTCTAAGTTCCCTTACAGAGTTATTTTATTTTTGGCTGGGAAATGAGGGTTAAGTGACTTGCTCAGGGTCACACAGCTAATAAGTGTTGAGTGTCTGAGGCTGGATTTGAACCCAGATACTCATGAATTCAGGGCTGGTGCTTTATCCACTGTGCCGCCTAGCTGCCCCACAGAGTTCTACTGTTACAATAATCCATACCTTTCTATCAGAGGATTCTAAAGGAAAAGATGTTTTTTGTTTCTTTGTTTTTTGCGGGGAGGGTTTTGGTTATAGTATGGATTATTTTTCTTAGACAGATTGGGGTAATATTAGCCTAGCCCATTCTCCCTCATTCTTGCTATACATTAGATGCTTTTAGTGTGACCATATGGTTGGGCTGAAATTGAAGAGTCTTGGTCATATGACCCAAGTAGCAACATCATATAACATTGTGCCAAAGTAACTGGAATCTGGTCTTCTCAGGAGATTAAAACATTGAATAAAGGGAAAACCTCATCTACTGATGGAGGGGAAGAGGGTCAGTCAGTGTTTAAGGGAGTTGAAGATCAATAGGAACTGTTAGCTTTCACAAGACATAACAGAAATAGAAATTTAAAAAGTAAATGTGGAATTGCTAAGTACCATGGCATAAAATCCTCCAGTGTCTCATTATGATGTGGAGATGACCTTGAATGTTCAAAGGCATTTCCGGTGAAACACAAGTTCAGGAAGGTTCTACCAAACCTGAAAAACATTGACTATGGTCTGGGGAATATATTGTTTGCCTGCTGTTAGGATTTGCTTCGTTAAGTTTGGAGAAACACTTAATCACCTATTTTATTACCAAGTGATGAGTGTTTTTGGCCATGGAAGCTCACAAAGACTACTTAATGAGGTGTGGAAGCGTTATAATCTTAGTAAGAAGAATATCCATTCATATGAAATCTTAGATCTTTCAGGGTGTCAAAGTGAGAAATTAAGCTAGAAAAGAAACATCTTCCAACTTGTGACACCTCTCTGATTATATAATTATTATCCTCAGATTGTATTTATATACAAATGAATTGGTTTTAAAAATTTCCTTTATTTAAAAGTCTTTGGTAATATATAATTTTATGATGATAGAATATTTTTTTTTGGTGAGGCAATTGGGGTTAAGTGACTTGCCCAGGGTCACATAGCTAGTAAGTGTTAAGTGTCTGAGGCCGGATTTGAAGTCAGGTTCCTTTGAATCCAGGGCTGGTGCTTTATCCACTGCACCACCTAGCTGCCCCTAGAATCTTGAAAATACCACAACCATTTTTTCCTTGATGAAACAAATTGTCCGAAGAAGGAGAAGGTAGAGAAAAACTATTTCAAGTTATTTCTCCAATTTTTCAATATAGTTTCAGAATATTGGTGAGAAGTAGAGGTAGAGGCAGAGCAAGGAGAGAAAGTTGGAGACTTCCTTCCTTACCAATAACTCTTCTTAACCTTGAATGAAGGAATTTTTCTGTCCTTCTCACCAGACTTCTAATATAACTGGTAAGGTCAATCTAAAACACTGACCTATTTTGAGGGAGGAATTTTTCAATCCCATAAAATATATCAGGCTGAGGTATGAAATGATGAAATATGATTCCTTAATTAAGTAATTGTAATTTGGCAACAAAATCATCTTGGCAACATATTTTTCCAATAGCTTTACTTGTATACTGTACTTTTATATACACACAGGGATATTATGAGGACCAGATGAAGTAACATGTGGATAGATCTTTGCAGAGCTAATAGTGCTATGTAAATAGTAGCTAGTGCTATTAGATTATTATGTATTACTTATGTATTTATAAACACATGATACCATATTATAATATTGTATGTTATAGTTATAATTATACACATACATGTATACACTCATACAGACACTCCTATTTGTATTTTGAAAGAAAAGTTTATCACTATTTGACTGCTGGGTAATGCATATTTGAGCCACAACAACTTCTGGAGAACATTTCCTAAGGCATAGAAAGACCCTCCCTGGCTTAACCACACTACTGAAATTGTGGATTCTCCTTTCCTTTTTTTCCTTCCAGTTTTATTGATGGACTTTGTTTTTACATTACAGCTGTTTATAGATTCTTATAACAAAATAAAACAGTTAAATAACATTAGTAAGAGTGACCTTGTCTGAAAATTCATGCAACATTTCACATCTACAGTACCCTCCCCACTTCTGTATTTGAAAACAATTAACAGAAATCTTTTTATTTTCTCTGCCTTATACTCTATCTCCCATTGAAAAAAAGGAAAGGAAAAAAAGCAATTTCTTTTGTAACAAAAATGCATAGTCAAGCAAAACAAATTCTTCCATGGCTGTACACAAAAATATATATGTCTCATTCTGGACAGATATGTAACTTACCCATTGATATCTAGATATAAATATGAATAGATATATAACTTCCTATACTAGATAGACACATACTTATATCCTTTAGCTTAGTAGGCCAAGGTCTCCCACTTTTTCCGGGGCCATCTCCAGTTGTCCAGATGTATATCTTACCACTGGACCCAGATGGTTCTGGAGGAGAGAGTGAGGCTGGTGACTTTGCACAGCCCTCCCTCCCTTAAATCCAACTCACTTCCAATTATGACATTCCCTCCCAATGTCATGGTCCCCTTCAAGAACGAAGAACAACCAGCCACCACCACCACCAACAGCATGCCTCATTCTATACATGAATCTATTATGTCTTTGGAATGGATATCATATTTCATCACTGGTCCTTGGAAATCATGTATTGTCCTTGTCTTGATCATAACTTATAGCTGTCAAAGTTATTTATAACTTTGTTATACAACAAAATTGTATATTTTTTCCTGGTTCTATTCATTTCATTCTTCGTATGTTTACAAAAGTCCTCAAAATTGTTCATTTTTATAGTATCGATGTCAAAGTATAAATTGTTCTGTTTCTACTCACTTCACTCTGTGTCATCTCATATCAATCTTTCCATGTCTTTTAAAAATAATTTATTTTCTCATTTCTTACAGCACAATAATCTTTTTTCATATCTATGTACTACAACTTATCCAGCCATTTCTCATTTGTTGGATTCTATCTTAGTTTCCAGTGTTTTGCCATCACAAAAAGAGGCTAGAAATATTTTTGTACCCCTAGGACATTTTCCTATGGAACATGAGCCTAAAAGTGATATAGCTGGGTTAATTGTGAGGTGCTGTTTGGTAGATCTGTGAATGGGTACAACCACTCTAGAAAGCATTTTGGAATTATACATAGAACATTACTTAATACTGCATTCTCTCTGAAATTATAGATTCTTGAATTATTAAAGTATGCCTAGAATTGTCACTTTTGAGAAAAATGCTGCAAAGGCTGATGAGAATGCAAACTGTGGTGCAGCCCAGAGTGAAGTTTTGGAGGACATGACTTTAGTGACTTGCTACTCTTAGAACCACCAAAAGAAGTGATATTTGGGGGGCAGAATTCTTTGTTACATCTCTTTGTTGTATTATAAATCAGTTGTAGTGGGCAGAGGAGATAGTTTCTCCTTGCACCAAGAGGAATTGATGGAGCAAAGTTCAAGAGTGATGTTTGTAGGGCAGCAGCAGATTTTGATGTTTGGGACAGACTCTGAAGTTTCTTGTACTGAGGCTCAGTGAAAATTGTAGTGACCTGCCTGATCTGTAAAAAAATGAGTTGGGCCAATGGATACAGATGATGTGAGACTCCAGTGGGAAACAAGAGGTAAGAAGGACCATGGTTGAAGAGGCTCTAATTCTACTTACCTTATAAGAAGTCCCCTATTGAAGCTATGAGTTTCTTCTTTGCTAATAGACTTAGGCCCAAGTCCCATTTATATCCCATTTACACATTCTGTAATAAATATGCATATGATGTGTTCTCTGGTTGCCTTTGTTGCTAACATTTTAGCTGACTCAAACATTTTAGAAGTCAGTCAAAGCCACGTATTACTAGAAAGGAGACAGTGCAGATATGGGCATGAACTATGATTTTATTATTGATAAGTCTCCAAGATTGAATGCTGGGCATTTATCCTTAATTAACATATGAGTAACATAGGTGTGAGATGTTGGTACATAGTCAGAGCTCTGTTCTTCCTATCAGATGTGATTATACTTGCTTTTGTTTGGGTGTTGCCTGGTGGACAAGAATAACACTGCTTAGGTAAGAATGGTCTTGTCCTAAGGCGTATATTCCTTTCTGGCTTCCTCCCCCAAAAGAAGCACTTCCTGTCTTTCAGCCAAATGATGAGTAATTTGAAGAGACTTCAGGATGTGACATAGAGACCAGTCAGGCCATAATTATTTTGATGGGATAGATGACAAATCAGCTCTTAGCATACATCCCATCTAGGTAAAGTCAGGAAATACAGGGAAAGCTGAAAATAGCTCCTGGCTATGTGGCAGCATCTTTCACTTTAGTGATATCGTGTCAAATTAAAGAAATCATGCTTACCAAATTTCTCATTGCAATACCTAAACAACATGGTGCTTCTTGTCATTTTGATTTAAATGATTTTTGGCAATTAGGAAGTATCTTAAGAATGAACTTCAAGGTGAGGACTGAGGATTGTCACACTCTTTAACCAAGATAAAAATATTTTAGCTTGTAAATAATAAGTATAGCAAGCAAAAAAACCCCCACAAACAAAATAGAATCAAGATAGCATGCCTGCTCAATACAATGATATATAGAAAAATAATAGCAACAAAATTTAATGAGTATACAGATGGATAAAAGCAGTCAGAACATGACACAATACAAAAAACATTAAAATCTAGGTAGATCAGCTTTTTATTGGGTACACTTTAAGGAGTATATAGTTTATGGGTTTATTGTGGATTTTATTATGTTAGCATTGTGTTTGACAATGCAATTCTGTTGAAATTATTGACTTTATATAAATATTTTTAAATGATGCTGTATGCACTATATATAATGCAGAGAAGGTTTTGGAAGAATCTGCACAAGGTATTTGGAAGATGGCAGAGTATATAGGACAATAAAAACTTTTCTAGGGTAGGTTTCATAGCTTGTTACTTTTGAGTTATAGACCTCAATCTCTTAATTTCTTTATACCAGAAATATAGACAGAAAAGGACTCGGGGCAGCTAGGTGGTGCAGTGGATAAAGCACCAACCCTGGATTCAGGAGGACTTGAGTTCAAATTCGGCCTCAGACACTTGACACTTACTAGCTGTGTGACCCTGGGCAAGTCATTTAATCCTCATTGCCCCACCAAAAAAAAAAAAGAAAGAAAGAAAAAAGAAAAGGTCCTGGGTAAATTACTTATACTTTCTCAGCCTGTTTCCATATGTATAGAACGGGAATAATAACAGCACCTCCCTCATAGTGTTATTCTGAATATCAATTCATGTTATCTGTGTAAAGTGTTTTGCCAAGTTTAAAACACTATATAAAGGCCAGATATTATTTTTATTGTCATTATTATTAACAGGAATACAAATAACTTTATGCCAAAGAGTTAATATGAAAATGTATCTCTATTCTCATGGACATGGATGGAGAAATTGAATCCAGACATTTAGTTCATTCTGTGTCCTATGTTCCATCTGGCAGAAATTTATCAACTGAGGTGAAAAATCAAGAAAGAGGCACTTGTGGAAAGAGCAGCCTCATATTCTGAGGGCTACGGTTCTTAGCTTACCAGTCCATGCTGTTAGGCTTCATTTTCCTACTAGAGGTGCCCTGTTGGAGAACCTCTCCAGCAGAGCTGGCAGTTGGGAATAATTGATTCCTCTGCCAGAACCAAGATAGGAAAATTTTATATCCTTTTCAAAATTTTTTTCTTTATTTCAACTTCAACGTACACTGTAAGAAGGACAGGCTTAGGGCAATGCAATGTGTTATGTAAATACAAGATCACCTGGCATTTCCTAGTCCTGGTTTATCCTTCAGAACTGTGTGACTTCCCGTTTTTCCCCCTTTTCAGGTAGCAGATGAAGGGAAGATGCAACGAGAATGTCATTTGATTCTGATATTGGATATTTGATTTATAGCCAAAAAAGAAAGAAGAGACCATACCTTTACCTTGGTCAGCTTGGTCTGAGGAAATCATATGTCCAGGATAAAGTGACAAGGACAAACCAAGACCTTTCTCTGTCTGAAATGATAACAGTTAAACAAAAGAAGGAGACTGGGCTGAATCAGACTTGGGAAACTGCACAGCACTTTTGGTTATTCCCAAGGTGGTTCATCCTCCCTACTACAAATTACTCTTTTGGACACTAGTTCCCTCCTCTTTCCCCCCCACCCTGAGATTTTGTATGGCCACAAAGTGATGGAAAACCATGATTTCAGAGTAATCCACAGGACTTTAGCTATATTAGATATAAATGGGCTACAGCATATCATCTAGGATGTCTTGTGTGTGAGAAATAGTATAAAAGATATCATCGAGAATATATATGACAGAAGAAAGATGGGTTATTTATGGTGTAGGGGGAATGAAAGATAAGAGATGAGTACCTTGAGTACCATGCTTGTATCCACAAACTATGAAAATACTTTGAAAAAGGACTGACTCTAGCATGCTGGGGAAGACTTTCTTTGTAGAGGTTTGCAGAAAGATGGGGACAAGAATTGCTATGAATGAGAAGGCATGGAAGGGTTGTAGTCTACATTGGTCAAGGGAACACACCAGCAGGAATGAAGGAAGGAAGGAAACAAGCATTTATTAAATGCCTATTATGTGCCAAGGACTGTGCTAAGCTGTTTACTAATATCACATTTGATCCTCTCAATAACTCTGGGAGGTAGGTGCTGTTTTTATCCCCATTTTGTATATTAAGAAACTGAGGCTAATGGAGGTGAAGTGACTTGTGGAAAGTCACACAGCTAGTAAGGGTTTAAGGATGACTTTGAAAGTCAGTTCCAGAGCTCTGTTCACTATGGTGCCATCTAGCTGCTGGTGAGTTCACAGATTATCAGAATACTTCAGCATCCCTCAGGACAGGTTTTAGCTTAGGCACATTTCACATCATGGATGTTCCTTTGTCCGTTGATACTGTTTACTTTTCTTGGTCTGAAAATAATCCCGGATTATTTCATACATGTGCTTTGCTCAGGAACATGTTTGACAAGAACTACAATAAGAATTATATATTAAGCACCTACTATCTGCAGGGCACTGTGTTAGTTTCTAGGAATTCAAACACAGAGCAAATAGCCTCTACCATTTAATTCAATTCAATAAACATTTACTAACTTCCACCTATGTGCCAGAAAGTGTACCTTAAATAAGAAAGAGACAATCTTTGTCCTCAAAGAGTTTACAATCTAATGGGGAAAGATAACATGCAAAATGAAACTGAAAAGTCGGGGAGAGAAAGGAGTCCCAGGGATTAGTTACCCAGCATATGGACATGTTTTTCTGTGGGCTGGTCCAATATACAAGCCAAGCTGCTGATAGAGAAGCCTCCCTATAAAGGAAGGCTGTGGGAGGAGTTCAGTTTTCTACCATCTAGCCCTCCAGTCAGAGGGGAGAGGCAAGAAGTTTGCCCTGTCCCAGGTTGTTGACAATGTAAACAGGTCAAGTTATACATGATAATTGGAAGAGAGAATGGATACAGATGGATAAGGGGGATCAGAAAAAGGTTCTTATAGGAAATGGCATATGAGCTGAGCCTTGAAGGCAGCTAGAAAGTCTAAAAGACAGAGGTGAGGGGGGAGAGTGCATTCAGGGCATAAGGGACAACCCAAGTGAGGCGGAGAGGTAGGAGCTAAAATGTTAAGGTCAGGGAATGGCAAAGAAGCACATTTGACTGGTAGAGTACATAACATCATAGATTTAGAGGTGGAATAGATCTTTTTTTAAATTTTTTTTTTTTTGGTGAGGCAATTGGGGTTAAGTGACTTGCCCAGGGTCACATAGCTAGTAAGTGTTAAGTGTCTGAGGTCAGATTTGAACTCAGGTCCTCCTGAATCCAGGGCCAGTGCTTTATCCACTGCGCCACCCAGCTGCCCCTGGAATAGATCTTAGAGGCTATTGAGTTTAGTCCCCATGTTTACAGATGAGGAAATTGAGGCATCATGAGGTTATTACTTTTCCAGGGTCCCACAACTAAGAAGTGTCAGGTAGGATTTTAACTCAGATCATCCTATTCCAAGTGTAGTTTCTATGCACTAATGCTACCTTCCATGAAGAGGAATAATGTGAAAGAAGCCTAGAAAGGTAGATTGAAATGAAACTTTGAAAGGCTATAAATGACAGCCTGCTGGGACAATATGTAAGGGACAATAGGGAACTCGTGAAGGTTCTTGAGGAGGAAAATAGTGTGGCAATAATTCCATTTTGGAAGAATTCTGGAATTTACGAAGAATTCTATTTTGGCTTCTAGACTGAGGATAGATTGGTAAGGGAAAGCACAAGACTCTAGGAATGCAATATACAACTTGTTGCAGATTCTCCAGCTATGCAAATCTAAGACCCAGAGTCATATTACACGCCTGTAATAAGCTTAGAGGTGTGCAGAAAGAGAAAATCATGGCATAGAGTTCACAAGTTAGGCAGCATGGCATAATGGAAAGAGCATTGAATTGGGGACCAGGATTCAAATCCTGACTTTACCACTTAATTCCTTTCTGACTTGGTCAAAGAGGAATCTTTAGGCTTTATTTTCCTTCAATTTAAAATGTTGGGGATTGGAGTTGATGGCCTTAAAGGTCCCTTCCAGATCTAAAGCTATGATCTTAAGTATTTTTTCATTTATCTTTTTTCCCTTTAAGTGAGAGGGGTGTTAATTTTTTTTTTGGTGAGGCAATTGGGGTTAAGTGATTTGCCCAGGGTCACACAGCTAGTAAGTGTCAAGTGTCTGAGGCCAGATTTGAACTCAGGTCCTCCTGATTCCAGGGCCAGTGCTCTATCCACTGCACCACCTAGCTGCCCCGGGATGTTAATTCTTATGAATTATACCTTTAGCTTCCTTTGGAAACTGTTATTGTCTCCACCACTGGATTTTTTTGAGGTAAGCTGAGAGAGCTTTTCCCCATTGTCTTTCTTTCCCTTCAGCAACCTAGAAAGATGTTGGGGGTGGCCATCATCTCTCTAAAAGCTGGAAGCTGGAAGAGCCCAAGATTTCTCTCCTCTCCCACTCTCAAGAACTCTATTCAGTCCTCATGTAGGCAAAGGACATTGAGTAATCTCTACCAATGAGGAGAGGGTCCCATATTGTGTAGGAGAGTAGGGAGAGATTAAAAAAAAAACAAAGGTGAATTAAAGCCAGGTCATGGAGGTCCTTAACTATCATTTTAAAGTGTTTTACACTATAGGCAATAGGAGCCCTTTGAGGTATTGAACAGGAAAGTGAGAAGATTAAAAGTGCTACTTTGAGATAATATTGATCACAGAAAGGAGAGACTAAAAGCAGAGATCATTGCCATTTATTGAAGGGATGAGTTCATGGGGCTCGTATTGAGGGGTTGTATCAGGAATAGATTGGCTAAAACGATTCTGACACCACAAAGGAGGACAAGACTTGGTAACTGATTGAACAGGAACCATGTGATCAAGATTTTGAATGATGTAGAGAAAAGGATCTCCATTTTTAAGGAGATCAGTAGGATTCTCTAAGTAGGGCACACACTCCCCAGTGATGTAAGTAGAGAAGCTCAGCCAACAGTGACGCAGGGCATGCCCAGATGGAGATTAAAGCCAGTGTGAAACCTTCTAGTGATCAACTGCTGGCTAGTGTACAGGGCAAGCCCAGGCTTCCGTCCCTTAGGCTGACCCTTCCTAGTTAATGACCCAGAAGCCTCTGGCTTTGATTCCAGTTCTCCCCCTCCTATTTACTTTGTGTTCTAGTTTATAATCCATGAGTCTAACAACACCTCTGCTTTTGATTCTGGCCTACCCAGTATAGACTTTTTTAGTATTCATTCCTCTATGGTCAGGAAACTTGAAAATTAGTGGAAATCCATAGCAGGTTAAGACGCAGCACTTTGCTGTACAGTCAATAATAACAATATTAACAATCCGATTATCCCAGTACTTAAATAATTAATAATTATACCTTGTGTCCTTAAACTTTTATTGAACTATAAAAAAGCAGTTATTTTATACATCCATGCAAGAGTTTATGGAATATTTAATATAAAAAATAGCAGAGTAGCAACTGATCCCAGTACTGTTTCTACCTGAAGTCCTGTCTGCCTGTCTATCATCTATCTATCTATCTATCTATCAAGATGATAATGCTTATGATGATATCTGACCTATGAAGCTTTAGAGCTTAAAAAGCACTTATGGTGGGGGGGGCACAAGGTGGCACAGTGGATAAAGCACCAGCCCTGGAGTCAGGAGTACCTGAGTTCAAATCTGGCCTCAGACACTTGACACTTACTAGCTGTGTGACCCTGCACATGTCACTTAACCCTCATTGCCCCACAAAACAAAACAAAAAAACGAACAAAAGCACAGGTATCAACCCATCTGGTCCTAAAAACAGCCCTCTCAGGCAGATACTATTATTCTTCCCATTTTACAGATGAAGAAACTGAGTTTGGGATTTCTCCAGGTTCACATAGTGAGTGTAGGAAAGTGGGATGAGAACCCAGATATTTCTTACTTCAAATCCATCACTCTAGCTGCTATATAACAAATATATGCCTTCACAGAATGTATATGTATATTTATTTTTGGAGAATATTTTACACTTGCATGGTAATAAATGTTTTCAAAGGGTTTTCATATTATTTTCCCTTTCCAGCATCCTAGTGAGGTAGGTAGGAGGGATAATCAGTCTTCTCATGACCACTTTACAGATGAAGATGCCCTGAGGGGTTGCCCGAGGAGGTCATGGAATTAGGGTTTCTAAATTGTAAATCCAGTGGATTTCACTGGTGCATCCATTTGAGCATAAAATAAGAATAAACTTAAAAAAAATTGACAATGCTGGTATATTCTTGAAGAACTGGCTCTGATTTACCTAGGTTTCTCAGTGCTCAGCTGCGAGGGTAGAGTGAGAGAAGAGCCAGGTGAGTTTTATTTTTTGGTTTGGTTTTGGTTTTGGTTGTTTGGTGAGGCAATTGGGGTTAAGCGACTTGCCCAGGGTCACACAGCTAGTAAGTGTCAAGCGTCTGAGGCCGGATTTGAACTCAGGTACTCCTGACTCCAGGGCCGGTGCTCTATCCACTGTGCCACCTAGCTGCCCCACCATGTGAGTTTTATAAGCATGACTTGCTGAATCTGAAAGCAGTAATATCGCCGATCACCGATCCTCTTGGGGCAGTTTCCGGCATTCTGTACACCTTCTACTTGTACTTTCTCCCACCCCCATGTCAAGTTGCACTTCTTTTTCTCTCACCACCATATAGACCAAGCACAAGATCTTGCTAAAGCTGGCTATTTTCCAGTCTCATGTAGTTGGCTGTCTTGTCTCTGGCAGGTGTTTCTCATTTTACATAGGAGGCCAGAAATCCATCCTAAGCCGTTCCTTAGTAAGGGGTAATCCAAGCGCTCCCTCCTCTCTCCTTGTACTTAATGGGGCCTGAGGAGAGGACAGCCAAACCCATGGTGACACAGTATCGTGGCTCAGCCCTGCCTTACCTTGGTAGTCCCATTTTAAACTTCCACTCTGGGATTGAGTGGGATTAGGTTGATCCTCTTTTGTGCCTTCTTTATGTTTGCTTAATTGCCATGGGCAAGGATGCACTTTGCAAAGTGTGGTCCTTCAGCAAATGACAGCATTCTTTCATCCAGAGTTCTTCAACTCCAAAGGCTAGCTCTGGTTTTCATCGAGAGAAAATTACTTCTGATTCCTCTGAGCTTCTCATTTCCCTCTCTCCTTCCATGCACCCCATTGTGAATCAGTGGGATCCTCTCAAGCATGCAATTCAATTACTTTTATTGTGAAGTTGAGCCATGATTGTCCTTAATGGTCAGAAAATTATCCAGCATCTAAAAAACAAAATGCACAATTAAAAACCCAGCCACATTGTTTTCCCTGTGATTTGTTTCTGACCATAGAGAAGTATTTCTTATGTAGATTCCCCTTTTAGCCATTTGACATTTCACATTTGCTTTCCAAATTTTTTATAAATGGAAACTTATTCTTTGAACCAGGAATATTTTAATTCATTCTAGGCCTGAAATGTTAATTTAATGTGTTCCTTATGGAAGTAAAAGTTTTTCATCTTGGTTTATGAAAATTCTCAGGTATCAGGGGACAATGTTCAGTAGTTTTAGTTATGTCTGACTATTTGTGACCCTATTTGGAATTTTCTTAGCAAAGAATCTGGAATGGTTTGCCATTTCCTTCTCCAGCTCATTTTGCACATAGGAAACTGAGGCAAAAGGGGTAAGTGACTTGCCTAGGGTCACACAGCTAGTAAATATCTGAAGCCAGATTGGAATTCACAAGGAGGAGTCTTCCTGACTCCAGGCCTAGCTCTCTGTCTGTTATGCCACCCAGCTGACTAGGAGACAGTAGATAGTGTTTTGGTTCAATCCCTAACTTAATGTGGATCCTTGGGTAACTTAATTGAATTTTGCAATACCTTTGTTTTTCTGTCAGAGGATGGAAAGAACATGAAGCAATCTTTTAGGCATGTTGTCATTGTTAAAAATATCTAGTGAAGGGGGCAGCTGGGTGGCACAGAGGATAAAGCATTCGCCTTGGATTCAGGAGGACTTGAGTTCAAATCCAGACTCAGACACTTGGCACTTACTAGCTGTGTGACCCTGGGCAAGTCACTTAACCCTCATTGCCCCCCCAAAAAAAAAAAGAAAAAAGAAAAGAAAAAGAAAAATATCTAGTGAAAATAAAGGGAGACTGATAAAATAGAGTTCTGGGGCTAGTGTTAGGAAAGTGAGGTTTCAACTTCTACCTCTAACACTAAATAGGTGACGTTGAATGATTATCAAGCAGCTGCCATTTCTTAGTTAACAAATGCTTGTTGAGCACCTTCCATGTGTTATGCCCTGAGATAAGCTCTGGGAATAGAATGAAATGTCAGGGCAATTCCAGCTTTCAAGGAATTTATGGTCTAATGGTGGAGACAACAAGCAAACAACTATGTACTATATGTGAATATAAACATATGTGTGTGTGATAAATTAGAGATAACCAACAGAGATAAGGCATTAGAATTAAGCACTTACTGTGTGCCAGATACTATGCTAAGTTCTGGGAATAAAAAGAAAGGCAAAAACCAGTCCCTGCTCCTAAGGAGTTCACAATCCAACCTCTTTGTGTCCTTGGACCAATCTGGTTACTAAGTCAGAGTTTGTTTGGGATCATCATTTCCCCAGGCCGATGACATCACAGATCCTTGAAATATTTCTTACTAATGAACCTGGTGTTACAGCTATGACATATTCCAGGAATGCTTGTTTATAATCATCTTTTAAGGGCAGTCTGGGGGATTTTCTGGAGTCATTACAGGGCAGTGATTACATTATATGGTAGGGTTGCTTCAGGTAACCTGGGGATGGGGAGTCATAGAACTTTATGAACCAATCATTGTCCTGATGGAGCATCAAGTGTTTTTGCAATGTGCTGCACTTGAATATATATGATGGGAGGAGCCACATCCTCCCACACTTTAGGAGAGCCAGGGAAGCTGTGGTGAGCAATGCCTGATGAGATGGACAAACAATCTAAGGCATGCACCTGCTCATGTTGTGGCGAAGAATGCCAACCAATTACAAAAGAAATATCAAGCCAGGAGCTGAAGCCATTGGCTTTTTTTTTAAAGAGGACTACTGTTGGGTGTCTGTCACTCTGGTAAAGGGTACAGATAAAACCTCTGTTGCATCTACAAGGCAGCAAGCAAACATTTATTTATTAAGGTTCTACTATGTGCCTGGCACTGGGAATACAAAAATACAAACTTACCCTTAAGGAACTTACATTCTAAAAGAGGAGACAACACAGATATAAGTACATGAAAATAAACAAAGATGATTTCAGTGGGTGATGTTTCTGGGGGCAGGGAAGTGGTGTCTGGACAGGTTTTGTGGAGAAAGTGGCATTTGAGCTAAGTTGTGGTGATGAAAGCTAGGGATTTTAAAGGGTGGAGTCAAGGAGGGAATTTATTCCAATCATGGGCAACAGCCTGCATAAAGACACAGAGATGGTAGATGGAATGCTATTTGTGACAAACAGCAAGAAGACCAGTTTGGGCGGACTGTAGAATCTGTGAAGGAGAGAAATATGTAATAAGTATGGAAAATTGGATTGGACTGAGGTTATAAAGGACATCAAGTGCTCCATGGAGGAGAGTATATCACTTTAGGTGGCTGATGGTCACTAACCTTGCTGTGGCTAATGAAAGCATAGAACAGATTCTACAGTAGGAAAAAATGTAAAAGATGTTCCTGAGAAAGAATTTATTTACCAATAATCACTTTTATGGAGGCTCAGTCTCTTTGTGGAAAGAGCCTTGAATCTGAGAGTTAAGATATTTTGAGTATATTTCAAGTCTTTCTCTATATTTTACCTCCATCAATTCAATTTTAATTTTTTTTTTGAAGGGACAATGAGGGTTAACTGACTTGCCCAGGGTCACACAGCTCGTAAGTGTCAAGTGTCTGAGGCCGGATTTGAACTCAGGTCCTCCTGAATCCAGGGCAGGTGCTTTATCCACTGCTCCACCTAGCTCCCCCCATCAATTAGATTTTAAGCCCCCTGAGGACTGACTGTTGTTCTTCATCTCTATTACTAGAGACTATATGCGATAATTTATGTAAAGCTTTTGTAAACCTCAAAGGGCTATATATACACATCAGTTATTTTTAAAAATTAGGAGTAACGAACAAATGTTTGTTGAATTGAATGGACTTCTTGTAATTCTGGTGACAATTACCATTATCTATCTTATTCTATTTTATTTAAAAGTAAAAAGGGGCTGGGTATAATTTAACCACTGCCCCACAATGTGTGGACAGGGATCATAGGCCCATAGATTTAAAATTGGAAGGACCTTACAATTCTTCTAGTCCAAACCTCTCATTTTATAGGTGAAAAAACTAAGGCCCACAGTGACTTGCCTCAGGCAGCTAGCAAGTAGCAAATGTGGGATTTGAACCCATATCCCTTGATATTAGATTGCAAAAAGCTTTATGAAATTCACTGAATTAGGAAGATAAATTAGTTACATCTAAAGTCCTCCACATATCTCAAATTCTCTTCTAAAAATTGCCTCATGAGCCCTTTCCAAAGATTTATCTCTGTGTAGCCTAGACTCAAGATAACCATAGATCCTCTTTCCCCTTCCCTTGTCTAGTACCTCTCATGAGGGCAATGGTGATTATCTGGTGTATGGGAAAGCAGCTTCATGCAGCCAAGATTGAGAGAAGTAGAAGAGGGGTTTTCCCCCTTCCTTTCTACCCCATGGCACTGATCATCACTTACAGCTCCTTGATCTCTGCCCCACCACTGTTCAGAACCCAGCTCACTACAAACACTGGGGGGAGGAGATAGGATGATTCTGACCCCTTGAGGGTGGTGGTGGTGGTGGTGTTAAGCAGAATAAGAAAGGAGAAAGAAAAAAAAAAAGAACTTGACTCTTTTGGGTCCTCAGCACTTACCACTGATTAAAATAATTTCTGCTGGGTTCTTGTCACCATTTCCCTATCCATTAGAATTGTCTGAATATTTTTCCCTGACTTCATCATTTTGAGGACATCTCTGAGAAATGTTAGGGCTTTTTATCTATAAGAAAAGTTGGGGTTTTCTTCTCTATAGTAGGTCTCCAACAGCTTCCAATCTTCCATCTTATGTGGGACCTGTGCTTCATAAATTTAGAAGTAAACCATAGATTTGGGGGTATTAGAGTCTTCCAGCCTCTTGAGCTCTTCTGTGCCCCCCTTTTCTATTTGCAGAGTTAGTGGTAATATAGAAGTGAAACCAAAGAAGGGACAAAGGCAGAAAGATGATATATAAGGTTCTTTGAGTTCCATGGAACAAAGGCACATGGGAGTAAATTCATTCTCATCAGCATTTTCATTATTGTTCCTGGGGTCACCTAAAGGGCAGATTTTTCAGGGAAATTAACTCCTCTTTGTTCTTTCACATTCAGGTAAGTAGGACTAGATACCAAAGGTAGGTGATCTGCAGTAGCTTCTCTGGTCTGTGTGATTTGGGGCTCACCCAGTGATCACCTGCCACCACCCTGGTCCATTCTCTTGCCTCTTACCTTGGCTTCCCCGCCCTGGGTCAGCCAGCCCAGCCAGGAAGCCAAAAAGTGTAAACAAGGTGACAGGGCTCAGTGTGATCTCTGTTTTGGTTCTAGTTTGAAAGCAGAAGAGGAAGGAGATGGGAGGCTGTAGAAGAACGGCTAGCCACATGTGGAGCAGAAAACAGGTAGTAATTTTGAGGTTTGATGATGGATAGAAGAGGCCTTACTTGATAACCCGGGTCTAATCAGGTTTCCTTCAGAATTATTTACAAGGGTACTTAAGAACAGAGAAGGAGGCTGTGGTTATAGGTAGTTCTAGGGATTAGGCTCCTCAAGGATTTTTATGTTTTATTATTTGGCACAAAATAAGTGGAGATATTTTGCTTTAGTGGCATCTTGTTTTAAACTTGACACTTATTTAAGCCCTGATTAGCTTGGAGATGATTTTTTTTTGGGTCTTTCCTCTCCTTGTCTCCCTTAAGTCAATGGTGATTCACTAGGAACATGGGCTCATTACACATTTCATGTCTACATATTTCATGGATCTTGGAATGGGCACCCACCCAGACATTGTCTGGGACCCATAATGACTTGCTGATCCGTCATCTTAATGATTGTGAGGTCTTGGGCCAAGACACATCCTGTTGTTTTTCCTTTTTTTATCATAAGGAAAGGTTCTGACTCCAGTAAGAGAGGAATTATATACCTCACAGTTTCTTTGTAAATTTTATAAGTTCACAATTAATTTATGCTTTTCCCAATCTCATCTTTTATGAGTGGACCAGTGATAGTTGATCCTTGTCACACGAATCAAAAATAAATTAGAAAGAAGAAAGATCATTAAAATTGGTATTAGAAGGACCTGGAATTGAGTTCTGACCCTTTAAAAAATTATATGTTACCCTGTATAAGTCATTTAACTTCATTGAGACTATTTCTTTCTCTAAAAAGTGGTATATAGATATTTTACTTATTTCATAGGACAGTTGTGAGGAAAGTCTATTACAAGGTTCATAAACCTTCAAGGGCTACTTAAATGGGGATTATTATTACTACTAATAATTATACCTATTCTTCAATACTTGTTATTTTTCTATCTTTGAGGGTACTAAAATAATTAAAATAACATTATTATGAATAATAACAATCATAAGTATACACCTTTCTTTTGGAGGCACCTAGGTGTCTCAGTGGAGTGCTGGGCTTGGAATCAGGAAGGCCTGCCTTTAAATCCAACCTTAGACACTTAGCTGTGTAACCTTGGGCAAGTCACTTATCTTCTGTCTACCTCAGTTTCCTTAATTGTAAAATGAGAAAAATAATGACACCTGCTTTCTAAGGTTTTAATGGAGATAAAATGAGATAATATTTGTAAAGTGCTTAGCATTGTACCAGACATATAGTAGGCACTTAATAAATGCTTGTTTCCTTCATTTCTTTTACATGTTTTGATTTTTACTGTTTTCTAATGTGATACAGTAGAAAGAGTTTGTGGCAGGAATCCAGGAACCTCTGTTTTATTCCAGCAATGTCAATAACTTAGCTGTGTCACCATGGACCTGATATTCTACCTTTTTTGAACCTCATTTCCCTTGACTGCTTAATGAAGGGGCTCGGACAAGAAGATCTCTAAGGTCCCTTTCACCTCCAATATTCTATAATTTTCTCATCTTCATCATTAATATCATTACTAATATTTTCCTCTTTAGAGATCATGTTTAATTAAAATTTACATGCAATTTACAATAATTTGTTTGACTTAACATTCTTAATTGCCTTAATTGCTCTTCCTATAGAAGTGAACATAATCTGCTTGTTCAAAGTATTACCATGGCATTTGCATTGTTTTGTGCATAATATGTTGGTGAAACACTGCACTAAAAAGCATGGCAGATGACTCCTTTATGGTCCATGCTAATATGCTGGTCTCCCTTTCCATTCTCTGTTGAAGGCACACATAGGCATACTCTACCTAACATTGCTAATTGGTGCCACACACACAAAAAAAATGACTGTAGCTCAAAATATATTTCAGGGGGGTAATTAGTTTCATAGCAACATTACTGTAACTGGAGGATATATTCCTGAGCAGACAAAAGCCAGACTATAAAAATCAGTCTTTTTAGAGACCTCAGATTACAGTGGAGCAAGTCTGAAAAGGTTGAATAGCTGTCATATCTAAGATGTGGAAACCATACCCCAAGTTTTCAGAGGGACCCTTGAGGCCTGTTAACAGCCAAAGGAATTAGTCAGGGGATGGTGCTGACTGCAAGACAGGAAGGAAAAATTCAAGTGAGATCTTCAAAGTGGGATAGGAAAAGAAGCTAACTCTTTCCTACTACGTGATATAGAATGGTTTTTGTCTTAAGATTGAGGTTTATTCATTGTCTTTGTATTCTTTGCAACTACCACAGTGCCCGGCACATAGTAGGACCTTAATAAATACTTGGTGATTGATTGTTTGATAGTTAGCCAAACCTAGAGGAGGGGAAGGGGGAAGGAGGAGGGAATATAAATAAGAATTGCTGGAAAGACTGATGACTAACCCCATATAATTTCAGCTTATTAATTATTGGTAAACTTAAAGGTACCTGGGGTTTTCTTGCCTTAAGACTAATGTAATTGTAAGTGACTCTGGGTTCCTTTGTCTGTCTCATTGTAAAAATACACAGTCCCTAACGGAGGTTGGGCTATCCCTGCATAGAGCAGTTACACATGTGGTTTCATTTTGAAGAGCCAGACAAAAATGGAGACCTAGTAGGTGCTGGCCTAACAGAATGCACATCTCCTTATACTCTTCTTATGTGAGGGTGTCCATTAAATTAATTGTATGCTATCAATAAACTCTGTCTTTATGGCCTGAGAGTTAGGGTTTTTTCTCTGTTCCTTGAAATCCCAGACTAAACTACCATATCAGGAAGTCCTTTAACTTTTTTTTGGGGGGGGGAACAGGGCAATGAGGGTCAAGTGACTTGCCCAGGGTCACATAGCTAGTAAACGCCAAGTGTCTGAGGCTGGATTTGAACTCAGATCCTCCTAAATCCAGGGTTGATGCTTTATACTGCGCCATCTAGCTGCCTCCCCTCCTTTAACTTTTAATGGAAGATATACTGGAGGTGACAACTATCAGATGAGGTTGGAAATTACTTCCCAAACAAAATACTAAACAACAAAATAAAAGACCCTAAGGTTGACGGTTTAGGAGCCTACCACCCTACTGTCCCCCTTCAAGAAATTCCACTACAAAATATGGCAATGAATTGGAAAGTCACTTTCTCAACTTATGAGCTTTAAGTCTTTTAAAGATTTGTTTTTTATTCTTTTTCTCTAAAGCTTCAGAAGCAGCTGGGTAAAGAAATAAACATGACATGACTTACATGGAAATATGTTTTGCATGACTGCACATGTATAACCTATGTCAAATTGCTTGCCTTCTCAAAGAGGTGGGAAAGGGAGGGAGAGAATTTGGAACTTAAAATTTGATAAAAAAGAATGTTAAAATTATTTTTACATGTAGTGGGGGAACATAAAATATCAAAATTTTAAAAAAGAAATAAATTCGAATCTTTATTTTGTGGCTTTCATGATGCAGAATAGTTTAATTTAAACTAGGTAATTTAGTATTGTCTAGTAAAGAGACCTTTAAGGGATTTGCTTTAATAAACAGATGAGTGGTTTCGGATGAACAAATTAGTTACATGTAATTGAGTATTTTAAAGTGTTCTCAAATGATTGTAACTTTTTTTCTATTGGCATTGTTTGTGGGTGGTTCCACTTTTCCCTTGACGTCCTACTTTTCCTTTTACCATAAGATTTGGTTCACTTGTACCCTTCCCACCTTCTCATTGTCAGCACTTCTTGGGCTTGTGCTCTGAGCTATGATGCAGACCTGGACATGTTGCATTAGTTTACCCTAGCTGAGGCAATAGTGAGCCAGGACACTGTGAAACCGATGTAGGGCAGTTTGAGTAAATTTCATAGCCAGGTAGATTGACCAAAAATTCAGCTATGGGTCCTTTGGACTAGGAACACATAAGTTTGGCACTATGGATTTAGACATTACAGGGTCTTCAGGAATCTCATTACAGACCTTTTTTGAGGACCACTCAAGAGGTCATCAAGTACCTTTTTTGGTAAATTAATTGTTTCTCTAAGGCCTCAGACTCTAACCACTGCATCAGATTTGTTTTGGGTTTTGTTTTTGTTTTTTGCGAGGCAATGAGGGTTAAGTGACTTGCCCAGGGTCACACAGCTAGTAGCTGTCAAATGTCTGAAGCCAGATTTGAACTCAGGTCCTCCTGAATCCAGGGCTGTTGCTTTATCCACTGTGCCACCTAGCTCCCCCCTGTATCAGATTTGGAATCCCTTTTGGAACAACACTTGGGTGCCTTGTCATCTAGCTTTGCCTATAGGTGAAGAGGCAGGCATTTCCTGTCTTTATGCCTCATTCCCCCAAAGTAGCACACAATACTTCTTGAGGTGCTGAGCTATTACTTTTGTTATTATTATTATTACAACAAAGCCCTACAGAAAAATACAACAAAAATGGAAACAACAGAGAGAAAAGTTCATAAGGTACAAAACTCTTAAACATGAATTGTAATCCTACAAATAAATAAAAGGGAACTAGGTATTAATTTTCCATCTGTCTTTCTTGATGAAACCCCTTCTAGAACATCTTGCTTTTAGATTCAGATAACCTAGTCCTGTCTGGAAGGATTGATGTTAGCTAAATTCCAGTTTTCATACTGGGTAGCTAGGTGGCATAGTGGATAGAGAGTTCTGGGTCTGTAATCAGGAAGACTTGAACTCAAATCTAGCTTCAAACACTTATTAGCTTTGTGACCCTTGGCAAGTCACTTAACCCTGTTTGCCTTAGTTTCTTCAACTATAAAATGAGCTGCAGAAGGAAATGGTGAACCGCTTCAATATCTTTGCCAAAAAACCCCAAATGGGGTTGCCAAGAGTCAATCAAACATGACTGACAAACAACCAAACAATAAGGTTTCATACTATTATATTGTTTCTGACAATGTGTTTTGATTCTTCTAAATATTGTTTCTATAACGATTGGAATGACGCCACCTGCTGGAGACTTACTGTAGAAGAGTTCCACCCATGAAGCGAAGGTCTTTGAGGGCAAGACCTCAAAGGAGGCATCAGGTAGTGACGTTGGCTAGTGGGAGGAGGAAGGAAGAGACTGGGGCTCTATCTCGCTCTTTCCTGAGGACGCTGGTGGAGAAGGGAGCTAGAAATGTGCTCTCCCTTTAATAGATAGGAATCTAGGCCTTTCCTTCTCTCTTTACCAAATTCTTATTCTCCTTAAGAAATGCTTAAAAGTCTAACTCTTGCTAAAGCTTATAATTTATTGGCGACCACTCATTGGATATTTTCGACAGACTAGCTAGAATTTTAGCCCTTAACATTTCCCAACCTTCCAATGTATTGGAAAGCCTTAAGCTTTTTCTATGGCCACTGTTTGAATTTGTGGGACAGTACAACCAAGGTTTATGGAGAGGACTTTTTGGTAGCTACTTTTTAAAATATGATGTCTGAGTAAAGTGCTTCTTTAAAGAGTAAATTGGCACTGACTTTGGATTCAGGAGGACCTGAGTTCAAATCCGGCCCCAGATACTTGACACTTACTAGCTGTGTGACCCTGGGCAAGTCACTTAACCCTCAGTGCCCCGCCCCCCCCAATTAATTATTTTTTTTAAAAGAGTAAATTGTATCTGCTGAGTGATTGTTATTGGGAAGCATACCAGTGAAGACTCATTAGGTACAGCACTAGAAGTTAGTATCCATAAGTTATTCCCCAAACCCAAATTATCTGCTACCTGCTGGAGACCAAATAAACAAGTACAAATATAAATGGGCAAGTAGCCCAGACACAATCCTAAGTAACCATGATGAGATTTATCTTAAGGGAAGACTTAAAAAAATAATTTAAGCACAATAATAGCAACAGATTTATAGATGGAAGAAGCTTGAAGGCTGCCTAGTCCAAATACCAGATTTTACAAATAAGCATATTGAAGTCCAATAGTAAGGGGTGGACCCAGGTTCAAATCCAGCACCCTTTCCATTATACAAAATTAATATGCACAGTTCTTTTAAGGAAGACAAACCAATTATGTGGGTTTTAAAAATTGAATTTTTAAGAAAAGTTGTTCACTGGGGGCAGCTATGTGGCACAGTGGATAAAGCACCAGCCCTTCATTCAGGAGCACCTGAGTTCAAATCCAGCCTCAGATACTTGACATGTACTAGCTGTAGGGGCAAGTCACTTAACCCCCATGGCCCCACAAAAAAAATTTTAAGTGCTTCATTTAGTGTGTCTATATTTATAGGTATGTGGGTGAGGTATGGAAGTATCATTATAATATAGGCCATACTTGTGACTACCCTTTGCACTCATTCCATAATGAGACCTTTTGATTTGCATTCTACTAATTTGAACTGATTTGACTGGTGCTTTCTCATGGTTCTGAAATCTTTTTCATTACATTCTGTATCCCTTACTAAAGTGGAAGGGCTATATCTTTGCTTTTTCTATATCTTTGAGGGGATCCCAACTGAAAGCTTTATTGGGGGACTGGCTGGTTTGGGAATGAGCCCTTTCTCTGCTGGTTGGCAGGTGCTCAATATTTGATTGATTTGGCACAAAGAAACTCAGCTTGTTCTGGGAATATTGGGTTTAACTTCTGCATAAAATAGAACTGATATCTTGATTGATAATAATGACTTCAATCCAGAAAATTTTTATTGGATATAACACAGGCATGGGTCCTGAACATTTATGAAGTAAGGGCATGCAGATACATGGCCAAAAGACATTTACTTGGGTAGCAGCAATTGGTGGGGCTAATTGTCTCACTGGATAATATAGTAGCTCTGGATTCAGGAGAACCTGAGTTCAAATCCTGCCTCAGACACTTTTAGCTGTGTGATCCTGCACAAATCAGTTAACCCTATTTGCCTCACTTTCCTCATGTATAAAATGAACTGGGAAAGGAAATGACAAACCATTCCAGTATCTTTGCCGAGAAAACTCCAAACGGGGTCACAAAGAGTCGGACATGACTAATCAAGCTAAAAAAAGCAGCAGATGACATCCTCTGCTCTTTCTCTGTTATTGTCATCATTATCATCATAAGTGACATTTGTATAGTATTTACTATGTTCCAGGCCCTGTGCTAAGTACTTTGAAATTATTAACTCATCAGAACCTCACGACAAGCCTAGGAGGTATTGCTGTCATTATCTCCATTTTATAGACAAGGAAACTGAGGCAAATGGAGGTTTACTGACTTGCCCAGGGTCATACAGCTAGTAAGTGTCTGAGACCAAATTGCTGATATTATTTGGCTACAGCCACATAAATAACTGGTGACAAATTTAGGACTCAGAAATGAGAGCCACAACCAAGATTTCTTTCACATGGGGCATAAACCATGGTAGGAGGGGATGGAGCCACGGCTTCCAATAAGGAAAGGAGAGGCAACAGTAGTAGTACAAAGAATTGTCTGACTGTAGATGTAATTGGTCCTGGAGAGAGGGTGTAGTAGATAGAGTACGGGTCCTGAAGTCAGGAAAGCCTCAATTTGAATATTAGACAACTAATAGCTGTTTGACCCTGAGCAATTCACTTAACCTCTTAGAGCCTCAGTTTCCATATTTGTAAAATGATGGGGTTCGACCAGATGGCTTCTGCACTCCTTTTAGAGCTATAATCCAAGGTGGCATCTAGGATATTTTCCAGTTCTATATCTGTGATCCATCTCCAAGGGAATCCATCTTTCTTTCCTGTAAGGGTTGAAGGCACACAGGTGGGGAATGGGACCCTCTGGAAGTGGTTGTGCCACATAGTGGAAGACTTTGAGGTAAGGTGGGAACTTGATGGTTGCCCCCTCTCTTTATGGTGTCTTGGGGGCAGAACTCAATTTACCTCCATCTTCATTATAACTCCTCAAACCAAGTCTTCTGATGTTAAGTCTAGTGCTCCATTATACCATCCATTTTTTCATTGAAGAATTTATAACTTAGATTAGGCAGGAGAAAAACATAAAAGTGACTACATACAATTTTAAATGCTGGAAAAAATATATGGCCTTGTTAAGTTTTGTTAACAGAGTTCTAGCCATCCTATTTGAAAGAGGAAGGACATCATCTCAGTATTCCAAGTATGCCATTAAACTATGTTTTATCATTTTTGATTCAATATAAATAGTTAATGATGACCATCAGTAACATCATTTTCCAATATGTAGGATAGCCTGAAATATTGTAGATGTTTAATAAATACTTGTTTATTTTGTTTTCTTCTGAATCTGTTTATATTCATTATATTATTACATTATATTGTATTTCATCATATTGTATTGTATGATAACAATTTTCTACTATATTGTATTGCTCCTATTGTATTACATTAAATAATATATGTTATATGTGTAGTATGTATGTATACACATGCTGATTAACTGATAACAGGTTTTCTTCTGAGTTTGTGTATGATATGATGTTATATTATACTATATTGTATTCTATTCTGTTAGATAGCATGTTACATTTGTTGTTGTTTAGTAGTTTCTGACTGTGACATTGTGGACCATCTATCCATGGGGTTTTCTTAGTAAAGATACTAAAGTGGTTTGCTCCTTCTCCAGCTCATTTTAAAGATGAGAAAACAGGTGAATAGGGTTAAGTGACTTGCCCAGGGTCACACAGCTAAAAATGTCTGAGGCAGGATTTGAACTTATTTGAGTTTTCCTGACTCCAGGCCCAGTGCTCTATCCACTGTGTCATGTAGTTGCTGTATGTGTGTATGTGTGTGTGTGTGTGTGTGTGTGTGTATGTGTATGTGTATGCATTTGTATCAGTATTTACAATCTCCATCTAAGGAAGCACTTAGAAAGCAATTAGGGGTGAGGAAATGGGAGATTTTTTTCACGGTATTAGCCAAGTAGGAATAACAGAAAGGTAAGTTATATATATATATATATATATATATATATATATATATATATATATATATATATACACACACACACACACACATATCTACACACACTTGATTTAATTATATTTGATTTTCTTCTGAGTCTGCATATGATATGGTAATATGTCATACTATATTGTATTCTATTCTGTTGCATTCTGTTAGATAGCATGTTATATCCATGTATATGTCTATATGTATATGTGTATATACACATATTCATGAATATATGTATATATAAATGTGCATATATATTTTAGTATACTGTTAAGGCATTTTATAGGGCTAATGTTAAGACCCACCTGTGGCAAAGCTAAGTTGTTTTCATCCAGCCATCATTTGAAGGAAATTACAAAGTCTGTTAAGAGCTGCAAGGTAATATAGACATAAAAGTGGCCATTATAAACTCTGTGCAAGAGAAGCTTGGAGACAGAAATAGCTCTGTTTGTTGGCTCATTTCAGAAGGGTAAATTAGCACAACAATGGTTCTTTTTTGGTGTGCTCATGTTAAGCTTAAAATTCTCCATGTAATTTTAATTCGTGTTGGCTTGCAAGATCATCAGGCTATCGTAGATTTTACGTGCACTGCCCACATTGCCTGAATCTCAGGGATGTTCCATTTACACTTAGAAATCATGTTTGTTTCTCAAAAGGAGAAACCAAACCTAGTCTTCTCTTGCTAGTCTTATTTCACCTGAGTCAAGAGATTTTAGATGATTCTGGGAAAGCTGCATGTACCTTTGGCAGCCAATTCAGAATTATCCTGTAAAGAACGCTGCGATCCTTTGGTCCTTTGCAAATATTTAAGGAGCACTTTAAGTATCTCGTGGGGATGGAACCCCAAGCTCATGAATTAAATAAAGCCTTTAGTCATCGTCCTAGGCTGCTATTGCTTCTTCTTCTTCTTCTTCTTCTTCTTCTTCTTCTTCTTCTTCTTCTTCTTCTTCTTTTTTTAAGTGAGGCAATTGGGGTTAAGTGACTTGCCCAGGGTCACACAGCTAGTAAGTGTTAAGTGTCTGAGGTCGGATTTGAACTCAGGTACTCCTGACTCCAGGGCCGGTGCTCTATCCACTGCACTAGCTAGCTGCCCCCTGCTATTGCTTCTTGACAGCAAAGTATAGCAACAGTAATAATGATTTGTTTGATTAGTCTCCTTTAATTTTTGTGGCATTTTATACTTCTCCAGTAACACGACTTACTCTAAATGATAGCATTTGTATTGGTGTTTATAATCTCCATCTAAAGAAGCACACAGATAGCATTTAGTAGTGAGGAAATGGGAGATTTTTCACAGTATTAGCCAAGTAGGAATAACAAAAAGGTAAGTTCTATATCAAGCAGTTGAGTATCAAGTGTTATCTCTCTAAGTGATGTAAATTCTGGAATCCTGACTAAAGATTCACAAGTGACATCTGTCTACTGGCTGATGTCTGAGGCCATCTGTACCATTTAGTAGAATAAATCATAAATAGACCTTTGAACCAGGACTGTCTCATTGGACCCGTCCTTTTGCTTCCCTGAGTCGCCATCTCAATGGGATATTGAAGGGGAGGTTCAATAGAATAAACAGTGGAATCCTTGTCTGGGAGTGACTGCCTGGCAATTGTTTCATGGCAAAGGAAAATAAAAAAGCCCTGCTCCATTCACTGGCTCTTTAATTTGGATTACCAATGATAAAGCAGTGGCTACGGCTAAGGTAGGATGCAGAAACATTAGTGCTAATATGCTGCAGAAAGACAAGATAAATCAGCACAGCTCTCATACATCACTAAGGGAGAAGCTGATTGCAACTTGACCATGTGCCTGAGTAGTCACATCAGTGGGAAGAACAGAAGAACATGGATTAAAAGTCTAAAATGTACCCTTAGGGCTATTTGCTGTGCTGAACCTGTAAGGAGACCTCAGTGTAAGTTTCAGTTTGTTTTATATACATATGCCCTGTGTAGACGTTTCTGTGAGTAGCAGGTACCGTGTCTCTTCTTTCTGTGTTTTCATTGGTTTGAGAGTATTTATTTACAATATTAGATTTCATTTTGTCCGTATTTAACATTAACATAATGGAGTGAAGTATTTAATAGAGGATAATTTAGTATTGTATATATCTTGGAAGGGAAACATACAAAATTGTCACTAGTTAAGACCATGTGTTAGTGTTTGAAAGTTTGTTTGTGTTTTTTTTTATGATATTTTAAAGTAGAAGTTCAATTCCTTTGCCATACATTAAGAAAATATATGGGGGTTGTCTTTTGGCAGGGGAGGGTAACCCAGGATTTCTCTAGTGTTGTCTTTTATTTTGAAATGCTCTGAATATGCAAGTACAACCTCCTCAAAAATGCATTCTATTTCTACTGCTGGGATGTTTGTATTGTTTTATAGCTGTTATTAGGCAAAATAATCATAAAGGGTGTTTTCTATGGACCTTTTTATATTCCAAAATTAAGCACAGATGGTAATTTCCAGCAGTTTTAAAAATTTGTCAATTATTTAATTTAGCATCACTTAAGCATCTGCAAAGAGAGGAGGCTGCGATGGCAAGGAAACTGAATAAGCATTGATTGCTAGTCTGAATTACATTTTAAAAGTTTTTTGCTGCAAATCTCTGATTTCACAGTTTATTTTTACCAAATTAGATTATCATATCTCATTATCAAGGCTGGAGTGTAGCAACGAATGGGTGGAACTCGCTCAGCTATCCCACATTTCCTGTCAGAGCAGTGTATAAAGCTGTTACTGATTGTTACTCAGAGGAAAATTCTAATGCCAGTGCACAGAGCAACATGCTTAAATAATGCATGGGCAAGGGGAAGGGAAGCCAGGATTTTATGGCTGAGGCAGTGGGATGGTGCTTTTGTTCAGAAAGAAGTCTATAGAAGTGTGAGCATAGAATGTTCTGAGGGAAGGATGGAACTAACCCAATAACTGGCCACAGGCTGTATCCCAAATGACATTTCAAAATTAATCTTTAAATAAACCACTCAAGCCATAATGTTTTGGGGTTTTTTTTTTGAGGGGGGGAGCAAAGGGTTTAGAGCTCCCTGCCTGAAAATTCAGTGGAAAATTTACTTCAAGGGGATTGGGTGATAGAAGAGGACAGAGAGTGAGGGGGGGGTGGTGCCTTAGAGACCCTGGGGTATCTTGCTTGAAGGATGAAGTTTTGGCATAGTAGACCTGTTAGTGAGGAATAAACATTGACCAATTAGCTGTGTTCCATCAGTATGACTTCGATCCTGCAATAATTAGAGACATATGTCTGCTGAATCCTAATCTTTTTAATTGTTGATAGAGCAGCATGCGATTTGCTAAAAATACTCTCGAGCATTCATTTCTGCAATAATGTTTGCTGCCAAATATGTTAGGCCAACAGGAGCGCTTGTCCAGTGATGGCTGTGCTGAATGGTTGAGTTTCTGAAGTAATGGACAAAGTTGAGAATGGTTACACAGCTGGCACAGCAGCTGCATTCAGTCCTTAGCTCAATTTGGCCTTAGATTTCCTTAAACCTCTCCTTAGTCTCTGCAATGACCAAAGTGGCCAGAATGTGCTTAAACTTTGCTCACTGCGAACCAAACATGCCGTTTTCAAAGGAGAGTCTTTTCTGTAGAGTCAACAACAACAGTGGCCAAATACAATATCGATTAAGTGACAAAAAGTTTAAATAATAATAATAACAAACCACAAAAGTAAAGGCAAAGCAGTAGAATGAGGTGAGCTGGCCAAAGACCAGGAGAAGTGAAAGCATACATTGGGCCACTACTGTTTCCAACAAAAGGACATATGGAAAATCCCACTATAAAACCAATAGTAATTACTTTGCAGTTAGGGAAAAAATAAATATGCCTGGGGTTGGAAGGAAGCCTGGTAACTGCAGTTCCTTTTTTCTCCTAAGAGTATATTATTTACATTTTCTTTGAGATTGGGTCATGAAGGTGTCAGGGAGGGCTTTTTTATATTAAGAAGTGTTCTGTGAATAAATGAGTCTGGCAAGGAAGAGTTCGGGTTACAAAGCAGGCAGAAAACTGGTCACAGAGACAGTTATCCTCTTCCATCATAAATGTCTTTTCAGCATCTGATATGGTACAGGGTGCAGCGGGGGTTATCCAAGAACTAAGACATATTATGGTCCTTGCCTTCAAGGGACTCATAGTCTAACCCAATGGATACCAACAGTAGGTTATAGGTGCTAAAGCATATAGGCTGTTTTAGGAAAAGGGAAGTAGTGATCCAGCACTTGGTCCTGGTGTGAACACATTCTGGGCACCTTTTAAGAAGGTCACTGAGAAACTCAGCAGTGTCCAGAGGAAGGTGACTGCAATTATAAAGAGACATCATTGTGACAATGGAAAATTGAATGAAGAAAATGGTGCTGTTTCGCCTGAACAATGGAAAACTCATGTTGCTGGGTCATCTGTTGTTGAAGTGAAAGAATTAAGAGCAGAGAGTATAAGAGGCAGAGAGGCAGATTTCACCTCAGGGTAAGGGAAAACTTCCTAATAATTAGAGTCATCTAGAATGGGCAGTGTAGACATCACTCAAGGTCTTCAAATATGGGCTTGGAAGGTAAATGTTGGGTATGGGGTAGTTGAACTAAGTGGCCTGCGGAAGTCCTTCCAACTTGGTGATTATGATTTTATTTGGGTAAAACTAATGAGTATATAAGAAACAAGTAATATATCTAAAAACTGGATATTTTATCAAATTATTTAAGCTGTAGTGATTCAAAGAAAACATGAAAAAAGTACAGGGTAATGAATAATCAAATGTTAAGAGATACGCTATGGAATATAAGTACAGAGTTCTAAGAAGGGTTGGATTAGGGGAAAAGGGGTGTAGGAAGTTGAATCTGAATTAGTCCTTAAAGCTACATAAGATATAGATACAGGAAAGTAGAAGGGAACAGATCTGGAGAACTGGAGAGGAAATTTACATGAGTCACAAGAACGTCAATTAATGTGCTGTTTATAGAATACTAAGGAGACTGGTCAGGCTGAAAACTTTGTTTCAGAGGATGGTGCTTTGACAAGATGGAGAAAAGTTATAGAAGACATTGAAAACTAGGTAGCAGACTTTACACTTAATTCAGTGGGCCCTGGGGAGTCGTTGAAACTTCCAGAGAAAGATAGTTACAAGATGAAAATGCTTGGAGCATGGGATTATAGACTTAAGACCTTAGAAATGGTCATCTAGTTCACTCCTTCATTTTAGAGATGAGGAAGCCGAGGGCCAGAGAAGTTAGTGATTTCCCCAGTAGCATTTGGAGAGGATTAAATTTGCAGATAGTGTTCCAGTTAAATTGAAGAGCAGAGATACTGGTATCAGAGGCACAAATTAGAAGACTGCCATAGTAATCCAGATGTGAGGTGACTAAGGTAGTTGTGGAGGGGATAGAAAGAAAAAAGAAAATATTAAACATTTTGAAAAATGACAGAGCATGGTAATAGACTATAAGGGATAAAGGTATAATTAGCGACCAGCATCTCTGTCCTGCCTCCTTGCTTAACCAATCCCCATTCCTCACCAAATAACAGCAACACAAAGTAGTCTTAGTTTGATTCAGAGCTTCCATAATTCTTATTTTTCTTTGTGACTTACCCCTTAACTCTTATGTTGAAGAGGTAGAAAATAAGGGGACATAGTAAAGTGATTATGTGTTTTCATGTATATTCCAGTGACTGAGCCATGAAAACTAAAGAAGGATAGCTCAGTTAAACATATATATATATATATATATATATATATATATACACACACACACACACACACTTTCAATTCTTGTTATTGACTCTTGGGTTATAGGCAATGGACTGAATACATGACCAAGTCTCAGAGTTGTAATGAATTTCAAGGACAAGAATCTTTTACACATTCCTTATAAGTAGTCATCTTGCTTCTGTTTGAACACCTCTACTATGGGGCAGCCTATTTTAATTTCGGTGGCTCTGATTACAGAATCATAGAGTTTAAAAGTTGGAAGGCACCGGGGCAGCTAGGTGGCTCAGTGGATAAAGCACCGGCCCTGGATTCGGGAGGACCTGAATTCAAATCTGACCTCAGATACTTGACACTTACTAGCTGTGTGGCCCTGGGCAAGTCACTTAACCCTCATTGCCCTGCAAAAATTAAAAAAAAAATTTAAAAGTTGGAAGGCACCTTGGGAGCCTTGTAGTCCCATCCACGTCTGAAAGAAATCCTTACTATAACATACCTGTCAACTGGCATTCCAATCTCAGCTTGAATATCTCCAATGAGAGGGCACCTACTTCCCAAGGTAGTGTGTTCCACTTTTGGACAGGTTTTTTTTTTCCAGGGCAATGGGGGTTAAGTGACTTGCCCAGGGTCACAGAGCTAGTACGTGTCAAGTCTCTGAATTCGGATTTGAACTCAGGTCTTCCTGAATCCAGAGCCGATGCTTTATCCACTGCGCCACCAAGCTGCCCCTGGACAGTTTTAATTGTTAGCAATTTATTCCTAATAGCAAGTCTAAATTTGCCTCTTTGTAGCTTCCACACATTGTTCTGGATTCTGTAACCTGGAGCTAAGGAGAACAGGCCTAATCATCCTTCCACACAGCAGCCCTTTAAATATTCCACGACAGTTGCAAATATTGCCATTGGGAAGCAAATATTCCCAGCTCCAACTTCTTTAAATAAAAGTAAAAGGGAGGGGAGTGACTTATTCCCAAAGAGCCCAAAGTTTTGGTAGGGCTTCCCCTCTCACCGTCACCGTACCATGAATGTACCAGTAGTACCTGTAGCTGCTTCCTCCCTCTCCCACTACTACAGTTCCAATTTGGAACCCTTTCCATTTGGCCACACCTGAATCAAAGTCCACTTGTGCCTTCCTGGTTGTGGCTCAAGTTTATAAAAAACTGTGGCATGGAAGAAAGGTAAAAAGAATTGCTGATAT
The DNA here is from genome assembly GCF_019393635.1 of Dromiciops gliroides. Taxonomy (NCBI): domain Eukaryota; kingdom Metazoa; phylum Chordata; class Mammalia; order Microbiotheria; family Microbiotheriidae; genus Dromiciops; species Dromiciops gliroides. The sequence continues at coordinate 441,360,930 of NC_057863.1, read as the reverse complement.
TTTTTAGAAAGCTAGATAATAGTTCTTTTCATAGAGGATAGAATAGACCCTTTGAGGAGAAATAAGGATAAGGATTTCGAAGTGTCCCTGGGAGAAGAATAGGTGAATAAATAAGGTTAATGACAATCTTCTAGGGGTATCAAAGTGGCCATATGTTGACCTGACATGAACAATAGGGATATATGCTGTTTTCTCAAGGCATATATCTGGGACACAACAGGGAGCAGCATCTTGAGACACATAAAACTTAACAACCAATACCCACTTTTCGCTTATATGGAAGAGGACCAATAATATTACTAGAAATAACCTAAGAAGCATTGGTACGGATTGTTAAATGATGAGAAACAGAAGATCTTGGAAACATGCAAGTGGTGTTTCCACTACTGCTACCAGCTAAAAGTAGAGGATTCAGAAAATTAAAAAAAAACACACCATAGATTTGAGGAATAAACACCTAGTTAAGAAAATGAGAATTTAATATGGGGATTGGATTTCTGGACCATGACTTAACATACAAGGGTATGGGACTTAGCTAGAGAAGGAACAAACCTCAGGAGGGCTAATAAAAATATATTTGCCTATGGACTTATGAATTTGATAAAGAGGAGCTTAAACTGAAAATGGACTAGGAGATTGTAAGGGAGGCAGTCTATGTACATTTACAGATATTAGAGAGAGTAGCAAGTATGATATAAGAAGGAAACTATCAAGGTAGAGAACCAATAAGTCATAAGAGATAAAATCCAAGATGAGGAGGAATAAGAAAACCCATAGCTTTAGATATCTATATACAAATCTGTAAAATATAAATAAAATATAAAATATAAATATAAATAAATAAACCAAAATAGAGATCATATGGAATAGAGGTAAATTTGATCTCACAGATTTTGTGGTATATAGTTAATGATTGGAACATAATTTATGGAAAGGGGAGTATACCTTACTTATTGTTTTTGTTTGTTTTTTGCGGGGCAATCGGGGTTAAGTGACTTGCCCAGTGTCACACAGCTAGTGTTAAGTGTCTGAGGCTGGATTTGAACTCAGGTCCTCCTGAATCCAGGGCCGGTGCTTTATCCACTGAGTATACCTTATTTAAAAGGAACAGATTGAATATAAGGGATGGCAGAGTGATGTTTTATATCAGAAATATGTAGCCCTGTGAATAACTCCACAAATACAGAGTGCAGTGGAAGTAGAAAAAGTTGGTAAGGATGTCAAAGAGCATTTTGGGAAAGATTAATAGATGAGTTTCTAGGCGTGATGTTGTCGTGCTGGTATATTATAGAACACCTGAAAAGAGGCTGATGTTTGAGAAAATAATAACAATACTTAGTTTTAAAATTTGCAAAGTACTTTACAAATTTTATCTCATTCAATCCTCACAACAAACTCAGGAAGTAGATGCTATTATTATTTAAAATTTAGAGATAAGAAAAATGCTGCCCAGTTAGAGGTTAAGTGATTTACCCAGGGTTACATAGCTCAGTAAGGATCTCCAGGTTCAACACCGTTAATTTCACCACCTAACTGCCTTATGCTGAAATATCACATACCTGGCATTTGGCAGTGAAGAGGGGCTTCGACTGTCTCCATGTCTGCTGGGACTTTCCACCAAAAGCATAGCAATTGATTAATTTTTGATTTGCCTTAATGACAAATTCATTCTTTTAAAAATGGAGGATGAGATGAGAGGAATTTCTTTTCTAGACCTGGTTCTGACCATCAAGGAGAGATGTTTGATGAAGAAGAAATAATCAGAAACTTGGGAGGAAGTGCATCTTAAAGCTTGGGATAAACCAGTAGGAGAATGCCAGATGTAATATGGCAGATACCTTTGATTTTTTGGGGGGGGTGGGGGGTGGGAAATAAATTATGAGTTCACTAAAAGCATATGTAGGGACTCGACCTAAAATCCTACAGAGGAAGTCAGCCTAAAGGGCGTGAGAAATTCCATTTGTTTGGTTGATAAAGCACTTTATATCCTGCCCCTTTCCTACCTTCACAGTCTTCTTATACCTTACTTGCCTTCACATAGACTGCAATCCAGCAACACTGGCCTTGCCACTACTTGCACAAGGCACTCCATCTCCTGATACCTGAAATTCCCTTCTCATCTCAGTCCCCAGACTTTTCTGGCTTCCTTATCCCCCTTAATATCAGTGCCTTCTCTCTAAGATTATCACCAATTTATCCTCTCTCTCTCTCTCTCTCTCTCTCTCTCTCTCTCTCTCTCTCAATATCTCTATCTATCTATCTATCTATCTATCTATCTATCTATCTATCTATCTATCTATCTATCTATCTATCATCTATCTATCTATCTATCTATCTATCTATCTATCTATCTATCTATCTATCTATCTATCTATCTATCTATCTATCTATATCTTGTTTGTACATAGCTGCCTGCATGTTGTCTTCCCCATTCGACTATAAACTCCCTGAGAGAGGGAACTGTTTTTTGCTTTCTTTGTATATCAGCAGAGCTTAGCACAGTGCCTCACACATGTTAGGAGCCTGGTAAATGCTTTGTTGACTTATTGATGTTTGGTGACTCAAGAATTGTGGAACTGTAGTAATAAATATCAGTGAATTAGGGGAATGTATTTCTTTTGAGTCACATATAGTTCTATAAAGTCATGTAGGTACATACATTAGTAAATTTTAAAAGTTAGAAAGAATTGCATTTGCAAAATGATGTTGGGATCTGAACTTCCTGTTATATGATTTGGAAAACCATGATGACTAGGTCTAGAGAAATAGGCATTAAACCTACATATTTCACTTGAATACCAAGTTTTAGTTAAACGTCACTTGCTAAAGGGAATAGGACACATCTTGAACTACTTTTGCATCAGGAAAACAAGAAAGCAGAAGCTGTCTTATACATGCAAATAGCTTCATTCCTAAATTAAACCCCAATCCAAATTTTAATCATTTCAAGGGAGATTAGAGAAGGTGGGACATGCTTCAGTTGCTATGCTATTGTCACCCAGTCACGCTATTGCATCTGGAATGGCCTGGAAAACTATTTCAAAATTATTGTTCAGGCCTAGCATCACAGCAATCAATTTCTGAAATAATAAGAGTGTGAATTAAGAGTCCTTAATCAATACTCTTCACACGGGTCATAATCTTAATTATGTAGGCATCATGATAGTACAAGTATGCTGGGTTTAGAGTCAGAGAACCTTGGATGGAATCCTACTTGTGCCACCTATCGTACCAGCTATGTGACCTTGCTTGGGCAAGTCTCTTAACTCTTCTGAGACTCTATTCTCATCTGTAAAATGGGAGAATGAGGAGGTATCCTCTAATTTCCCTTCTTCATCTCAGTCTATAATCCTATGAAAGAAGCATTTGTGTCAAGGTTTCTATGCCATCCATGGAGAATTCTGAATTTCTTTCAATACTGTAGTGCTTTCAGAAAATCCCAAATGGGAACTTCATACTATGAATGAACCATATGGGGCTGTAATCAGCTAGGTTCCTGGCAGAGTAGAGGATTTAGAGCTCTAAGATACCGTAGAGGTGCTCCATTTCAATCCCCTTATCATACAGAAGAGAAAACAGGCTCAGGGTGAATCAACTCCTCTGTGGCATGCAGGCAACTAGGGGCACAACAAGAGCGAGAACCCAAGCACCCTGACTTCAAATTCAGTGTTCTTTCCATTAGCACTTGCTGTTTATATAATGTCATAGGCTATGGAAGCTTCATATTTTTGACACATAAGATTATTTCCTTCTTTTCCATCCATTATTTTTCAAATAAGGGAAAAATAGGAGAAAAAGAACTGCTGGTGAGAAAGGACCATGAATTAATTTCTACCCCTCAAAGGTAAGTGAGATCCAGGGGCCATGTGAACAAGGAACTGGAATGTGCCATTCCAGTAGCCATGATCTAGAATTTCATGGCTATAATTACAAGGACTTAGGAGAGAAAACTAGAAAGGACATCAGAAACCATATAATTATAATACCCTTGTTTTATAGGTGAAAAAACTAAGGCCAAGAAAGGTGAAATTATTTGCCTAAAGTGATCCAGACCTAGGTCTGAACCCAGTCAGGGCTCCTAACTACAAATCCATTGTAGTCTTTCCATGGTCCCATGATACCTCTCTTCCCTAAAATCCCAGACTCCCTTATCAGTGCCTTCCCAATTTATGTAATCTCATTTGTACATAATTGTTTACATCTTATGTCCCAATCAATTTGCGAGGAACTTTTTTTTTTGCCTTAAAAAAATCTCCACAAGGAGAACATTGTACACAGTAACAGCAACATTGTGTGATGATCAACTGTGATAGATTTAGCTCTTTCTAAGTAATACAATGATCCAAGACAGTTCCAAAGAACTCATGATGGAAAATACTCTCCACATCCAGGAAAAAGAACTGTGGATTCTGAATGCAGATTGAAACATACTGTTTCTACTTTTTTTATTTTTGTTTTTTGAGGTTTTCCCCTTTTGTTCTGATTCTTCTTTGACAACATGACTAATGCAGAAATATGTTTAATGTGATTATATATATATATATATATATACACACACACATAAAACCTATTTCAGATTGCTTTCTGTCTTGGAGAGGGGGAGGGAAGGGAAGGGAAGGAGGGAAAAAATTTGGAACTAAAAATCTTATGAAAACAAATGTTGAAAACTATCTTTACATGTAACTCGAAAATAATAAAATACTTTTATGATTAAAAAATCTCCAGTATTTAGCATAATGACTGACATATAGTAAATGCTTAATAAATGCTAAAACTAGATTATAGACTCTGAAGTATTCATCTGGATCAGAAGTTCTTAATCTGGAGTTCATGAACTTAGTTAAAAAATATTCTGATGACTGTATTTCAATGCAATTGACTTCTTTGTAATCCTGTTATCTTATTTTATGCATTTAATAACATTATTCTGAGAAGGTTTCCATAGGCTTCACAAAACTATAAGAAAGTGCTATAGGACACGCAAAAAAGTTGAGGAATCCCTACATGGAGAAGCTCTTTTAAACTGAAGGCTATACGGAAGTTCAGAAGATGCACAGGGAGATGATAGTCAAGTTCTTTATTATTCCCCCAAAATGGCACAACAAAAATGGCAACTTTAAGGCCTGATAAACCATATTTCTTATCAAGACTGTCCATTAGTGGCAAAACCAAACCAAAACAAACAACTAAGGGGCAGCCAGGTGGCACAGTGGATAGAGCACCAGCCCTGGAGTCAGGAGGACCTGAGTTCAAATCCGGCCTCAGACTCTTGACACTTACTAGCTGTGTGACCCTGGGCAAGTTAGTTAACCCTCGTTGCCCCACAAAAATAAAATAAAATAAAAAGTGTTAAAAATATATATAACCTATATCAAATTGTTTGCTGGCCTAGAGAGGGGGAAGGGAAGGGAGGGTGGGAGAAAAATTTGGAACTCAAAAAATATCTTTGCATGTAATTGAGAAAAATTTAAAATTTAAAAAATTTAAAAGTCAGTTAATCCTATGAAAAAATTCAAAGATTCAGCTTAGGTTTAAGACCAAGAAAAGTTGATTTTTCTAAGAAATAACTTCCACATGAGGAAAAAAAACAACATTAAGTCATGTGACATTTCTATTTGTTGCAGTCCCATTGATTTATAGCTATTAAAAATATATATCTATCATTGTTGAGGAAAATCTTGAATCTTTCCAGCAAGTGGTGAAAATAATTAAAAATAGATAGAACTGCTCTTTTTGACCTGAGACTCCAAGTTGGTGAGGGCGCCTTGTTCTGACTCTTCTATCCTAGGTATGTAGGGATTCTGAACTTTCTGAATTCCATGTGTTCTCTCTTTACTAATATCTAATATACTTTAATAAATTCTTAATGCCCCCCACAAAAATAGATAGAACTTTTCATTGAGAATAATAGGACACATTTACATTGTGGGAAGAATGGTAGCTGTTTGGAGTCAATGTTATAAGTATGAACACTAGAGCTTATGTTTTAAAAACTATGAAACACTTGGAAAAGACTTCAGATTTTTAGATGTTTCTATGTTTCTTTTCCACTCCTTTCTCTAAAACTTTTTTGAGACTATAGCCTGAAAGTAAACCTATTATTAATACTGATAAAATATTAAACTAACTCATTTGACAGACTTGGTTCCTGGCCTACTCTTAGCTCTTACAGAATCACATAAGTCACAGACACATAATTTTAGTTTTGAAAGGAACCTCAGTGTACACCAAATTAAATCTTATAATACACTTTTATAATTCCGTGATTATAATACTGTTGCTACATATTTAGGAGTTTTTCCCATTTGTCCCTTTAGATTATAAACATCTTAGGATCAACAAACACTTATGATCAATAAAATCTTTCTGAAACACATTATGCCCTGCCACGTGCAACCTATTATTTTGGGGTTACTGACCATAGAGTTAGGTCCAGGAGGCAGGAAAATTGATTTTGAGACAAGTCTTCTCACTGTCCTGCTGTTTTACTTAAACTGTAGTTAATGTTTTTGACTTCTCTCATGGGACTCATCAATGATGGCAAAGTATATTGGAAATAATGAAGTGCTTAATAGTTGTCCTGATCATATGTGTGATGTAAGCTTCCTTGTCTAAGACCTATTGCTCACCCTGTGATCAAACCTACTAATATTTGTAGCATGAAAATGTGCTATTATTCATTATTTTTATTACTCCATTTACCCTATCTGATGGAACCACTCACTATTGCTTCTGCTTTAATCTGGGACTGCTACTCTTTCTGCTTTCACAATCATTCAACTACTAAGATTATGCAGGAAAATTTGTGGGTTCCTTATCACTTGTCCTCAACACCTGTGTTCACATATTATGCCTTTCTTTTGTCTTGTAGCATCTTAGGGACAGCATCTGCTAAGAGCCAAACTTCTCCCATTGAGATTGTGCCCATGACTGTGGCCCAGGTGGTCAGATGCTTGATTGTACCTCTGGTTATTTATTACACTGTTTTAGCTGAATTCATTGTAGAAGCTTATATGGTTCATCTGATCGATTCTAATCATTTTGGTTATAATATAAAGCAATCTATTTGGAATAAAGACCAAATTAAGCTCATGGAGAATTTGTATGCTTTGAGAGGGAAAAGAAAGACAATACAATCATTAAACTTTTTTTTTTTCTTTCTAAAGAAGCTACTGTCTGCGCTTATATTAGGATATGAGTAGGATTTATATCCTAGTCATGTTTTTAGGGAGTCTAGAAACTTCGAAAGCAAAACTTTACCCTTATTGCCCACTCTTAAGATTGAAGGTTACAAAACTTTTAAAATACCTTCTTGATTCCAGGAGCAAAAATTATTAAAAGTTGTGGCACTTCAATTGCTGTGTGATTTTCTAGAATAACTGTGAGTGGCCTATGAAAACAGCACCTGTGAACTAATATGCCCATGTATTTAAGACCATGACTGGGGAAAGGTTATTTCCTTTCAAATCTATCCCTGATTTCAATAATTTCTTAATCATTTCATCCTAAAGATTAATGGCTGGGCTTATTTAAAACTTGTTCAGAAACCTATCTGAGAGATATGGGATGTTGTAGACTGTTTGGGTAGAGTTAAACTAGAAGGAGTTTTCTTTTTGTTATCTCATTTTGAAGAGAAAGGATTTTTATTGTAATATGGTTTGCTGTTACCTACTTGTGGAGATTCCATGGGTTTTTGTTCTGTTAGACAGAAGAAAAAATATAAAGCCCAAAGGATAAACTTGATTTTTGGGCAAAAGAAAAAGAACTAGAAACCAGGGGTGCTTTCAAAATGGGTTTCTAGGGGCAGCTAGGTGGCACAGTGGATAAAGCACCAGCCCTGGATTCAGGAGAACCTGAGTTCAAATCTGGCCTCAGACACTTGACACTTACTAGCTGTGTGACCTTAGGCAAGTCACTTAACCCTCATTGCGGTGCAAAAATTGTTTTAAAAATGGGTTTCTATTGTTCTTTACAAATACTCCAAGACAGGCCCTCTATCTGCTATGGTTTGTTACTTCTTTCTAAAGATTTAGGAGATTGTATGATGCTAGATCTGAAGCAACATTCCTCAACTTTAAGAAAGTGACAACTAGAGACATGAGATATTCTTATTTAGGTGAAGACCAGCAATTGAGTTAACTATTCCAGTGAAGAATTTTAAGAATATAGTCTTCATGTCAAGAATTTTCAATATTTTTGAAATGATCAAACCCTTCTGTATCTTATTCTGCATGAGTGTTTGGGTGGTATTTGTAAGTGATGTAAAAGATACAAATTACATGTACACATTTGTTGTAACTGAATTTTCTTTTAAGAAGCGTTAAAGATTTGGAACTATGCCCAAAGGGCTATGGGACTGTTCATACCCTTTGACCCAGTGGTACCACTGCCAGGTCTGTATCCCAAAGAGACCATAGAAAAGGGAAAAGGACCCACATGTACAAAAATATTTATAGCATCTCTCTTTGTGGTGGCAAAGAATTGGAAATCGAGAAAATGCTCATCAATAGGGAAATGGCTAAACAAATTGTGGTATATGAATGTAATGGAATACTATTGTGCTGTAAGAAACAATGAGCAGGAGGAGTTCTGAGAAACCTGGAAGGACTTACATGAACTGATACTGATTGAGAGGAGCAGAACGAGGAGAACATTGTACACAGTAACAGCAACATTGTATGATGAACAGTGGGGATAGACTTGGCTCTTCGCAGCAGTGCCACAATCCAAAACAGTTTCAAAGAACTCGTGATAGAAAATATTCTCAACATCCAGAAAAAGAACTGTGAATTATAAATGCAGATTGAATCATACTGTTTCTACTTTTGGACTGTTTTTTTTTCCTTCTTGTTTGAGGTTTTCCCTTTGTGCTCTGATTCTTCTTTCACAAGATGACTAATGTAGAAATATGTTTGATGTGATTGTACATACACAAATTACATCAGACTGCTTTCCATCTTGGGGAGGAGGGAGAGAAGTTGTGGGGGGAGAAAAATTTGGAACTAAAAATCCAGTGTAAACAAATGTTGAAAACTATCCTTATATGTAATATATAATTGGAAAATAATAAAACTAAATTTAAAAAAAAGAAGCCTTAGAGAAACCACAGGGAATGTAGTGGTTTTGTGGGGTATAATCTTAAAAATCTTACATAGTGGATGAGGCACTGGATAAGGAATTCAGAATCAGGATGAAAATGACCTTGAGCAAGTCTCTGAACTTTTTTTGCCCCATTTCCACCTGACAAAAAGCAGGTGGGTGTGGGATTGGAATTCCTGTTCCCTCCTAGGTACCTCACTAAAATGTTAAGTATGATAATATAACATGTGATGGTAAAGTTTTCTTTTGTGTCTCATGAACTGATCCTAAAGACAATTTCTATTTCTATATGAGTTCAGAAAATGTTTCAAGCTAACAACAGCAACATTGGATTAAATGCCTGCTCCCAAGATGACTGCTTTGAAGAACAATAATCATTTATAGTAATTTGAATATATGAGTTCTGGTATGCTTATTAAAAACCACTCTCATTGTTTTGTAGTGCTAGTCTCTTGTATATCAGGAGTTCTTTGAACTTTTATTAATTCATTTTTATTATTTATGTTATTTTTTAAAATAATATTTTATTTTCTGCAATTATATTTAAACCTTTAAGCATTTTTTCTTAAGCTTTGAGTTTCAAATTCTGTTTTTTCACTCATCCCTCTCCCCCCACTCCCTGAGACAGTAAGCAATCTAATACAAGTTATACATGTGCAATCATATAAAACATATTTCCATATTCTCTTGTGTTTCTTTTAAAATAGGAATGGGTGCTGTCTTTTCTCAAAAGCTTTTTCTGCCTGTATTGAGATAATCATATGATTTCTGTTGGTTTTGCTATTGATATGGTCAGTTATGCTGATAGTTTTCCCTAATAATAAGACATCCATGCCTTACTGGTATAAATTCCACCTGCTCATAGATACGATCTTTGCAATATATTGCTATAATCTCTTGGCTAGTATTTTATTTAAAATTTTGCATCAATATTAATTAGTGAAATTGGTTTGTAGTTTTCTTTTTTCTCTCTCTCTTTTTTTTGTTCTTCCTGGCATAGTTATCAGCACCATATTTGTGTCATAAAAGGAATTTGGTAGCACTACTTTGCCTATTTTTACAGATAGTTTATATAGTACTGGAATTAATTATTCTTTAAATGTTTGGTAAAATTCACTTTTGAATTTTTCTAATCCTGGGAATTTTTTTCTTAGGGAACTCATCAATGGTTCATTCAATTCATTTTTCCAAGAAGGGGTTATTGAAATTTTCTATTTCTTCTTCTGTTCATCTGGGAAATTTATATTTTATAAATATTCATCCATTTGACTTAGATTGTCAGATTTATTTATGGGTATATAATTGAACAAAATACCTCCTAATATTTGCTTTAATTTCCTCTTCATTGGTGGTGAATTCATCCCTTTCATTTTTGATACTGTCAATATGGTTTTCTTATTTCCTTTTTTAATCAGTTAACATATGGTTTAGCTATTTTGTTGGTTTTAAAATCAGCTCTTAGTTTTATTTATTGGTTCGATGATTTTCTTACTTTTAATTTTATTAATCTCTCCTTTGATTTTCAGAATGTCCAATATGGTGTTTAATTGGAGATTTTAAATTTCTTCTTTTTCTAGATTTTTTTAATCTGCATGCCCAATTCATTGATCTGCTCTTTCTCTATTTTATTGATGTAAGCATTTAGAGATATAAATTTTCATCAAATACTGCTTTGGCTATATCCCATAAATTTTGGTATGTTGTCTTATTGTTGTCATTCTCTTTAATGAAATTATTTATTGTTATTCTGATTTATTATTTGACCTACTTATTATTTAGGATTAGATTCCAGTTGATTTTTAATCTATCTTTTCAATGACTTCTATTGAATTTAATTTTTATTACATTATTATTTGAAAAGTATGTAATATATGCTTGATAACGTTTTGTCATTATTGGTATAGACCAGTGATTTCATGGGAATAGGAAACTCCCAGTGAAGAAAATCCCTCTGCCAGTGCAGATCAGTCTTAAAGAGTTGCTTGAGGCACTGAGAGTTTAATAACTTTGCCAGAGTCACATAACTGGTACACATCACTCTCAATTTTAAAACATGTACTTAACTGGTGAATAATCTTAGTAAATTTACTGTATTTATATAACCCACAGCTATAAAGATAGCACAGTCTCCATTTACATTACTTTTCTCATTGCCATACATTGCCTATACCCATCATTAAGTAAGTTTTAATCTTTAATGGCTATTAGCTAATAGAGTTTTACTCTAATAGCTTTCATTGCATGTTGTTGCAATCACCTTAAGTTCAATTGACAGAATAATTCTATCACCTACATAAGACATGCCTTCTCTTAGCCATAAGATGATCATAATACATTTTAATCTTGTCTCAATTGATAGAAACCTGAAGATTGCCTGGAATTGCATGTTCTCTCTTACCATCAGTAGTTCTTTGGACCCTATTTTCTTTAGGCTTTAGGTATATTAGCAGACAACTTTGTCTTTAATGTTAAGTAATCTATGGATAATTCAATATGACTGGAATATACTTATTGAATTCCAGCTACTTAGATCCATTTAGTATCATATAAATTGATTGTCACAATACACCACTAACTCAGGCTAGCTAAACTGGCACTATAATCGAAGATGCTATTGTAGAGTACCTGACTATAAAGTTCAGCAAGTTTTTCACAATGATTACAATATGTCTGTGATTGCATCAATACACCCAGAGAGAAGTGATATTTGGGATTGCTGAGTAGTCCTTTGTGGAGTCTCAGTGTTCGTTTTATCTCAGGTACTCTCAATTTTCTCTCTCTTTTTCAGTATGCTATTGGTTGAGAGAATACAGATATAATTTTTTTGCATTTTAAGCTGTTGTATATGCCTGTCTTAGATGGGAGGTATGTCTTTATAATAAGTATGCCAGGAAATTCTTTGTGAATTGAAGATGCATTTACAAAGCAAGACCTGGATTGCATTAGTTCTGAAGATACTTATCCAAGATTTGGGGGTGTAGTGGGCCTTTAGTCTCTGCTCTTTGCAATCCATTGCAAGTCATGATGTCTGTCATGGTCCTCTTCAAGAATGAAAGACAAACAAGTCATCCAGGTTCACAATAGAAGTGTCATGCTTGACCCTTCATTTCCTTCACTCTCTCTAATGCTCCATATCCAATATGTTGCCAAAACCTGTAAATTCACCTTCATACCACCATCATCAAGAAGCCTTTCCCAGCCCCCCTTAATGTTAATACCTTCCCTCTGAAGTTACCTCTCATTTACACTGTCTATGTAGATCTTGTATATGCATAGTTGTTCCATATTGTCTTTCCCACTAGACAAGTGAGTTTCTTGAGGGCAGTGACTGTTTTTTGCATTTCTTTGTATCCAAAGCACTTAGCATATAGTAAATTCTGAATCAATGCTGCTGACCAATTTAGCAGTGGGTAACTCTCTAAGACTCTCAGTTGGAAGACAGGTGCTGACCTGCATTATTAGCAGGAATTTCCTCCTCAGGACTTTCCTTTATTTGTGAAATTACAGGTCCAGTCCCTAGCCTGATCCATATGTGAAAGGCACACTTGGGTCAGAGAGATAAAAATAAAATTGTCCTGAACCCAAAAGAGATTCAATTCTATTGATGTACAAGGAGTACGGAAATAGCTTGTATATATTGTATTGTATGTAGATAAGCAAATACAAAGTATACCCCCCCAAAAATCAATTAGGTCACAGATCTATGGACGTATTGGAGTTTTCTGTTATTACAGTGGCTTCTAGGAAGGAGACGTTAGAGGTACATAATGTGGTGGCCCCTTTCTTCTAATTTCACCTCTGTAGATCTGGATTGGGAGAGATTGCTGGGTGAAAACTGTGCTCTTGTACTATCAGTTTGAATGTTGTGATCTCACTATATAATGTCATAGAAAAACTATTGGATTATGGGTATTTGGGAAAGGACTGCTTTTCAATTTCCTCATGGCTTTTCACTAGCAAGTGAAAAATAACACAAAATGTGGAGTATTTCATTGGCCTAAGAATGATTGGAAATCTCCGTCTCTGGGGCATCAGAAAAGCTCAAGCGATTTTTCCAGTAATTTCCTCCCGTTGACAAATATTGCATCATTGTACAAATGCTGTATTTCACCATTGAAAAAAATGTCATTTGTTTATAGGCATGTGAAAGCAGAAGGAAAAGGCATGATGGTCTGTGCATAATGCAGATCAAGATTCTTTATTCTGAGATTAAATGAAGCATATCTTGAAAGGACACCTGCCCTTGTATAAATAGTATAAAATGCTTTGCAATTACAAGTTAAAGGACATTTCCTCAGTGCATGTGCATCTTCCACTAGTGTAAAGTATAACTCCTCCATAATTTTTCATACTGTCCATATCTTTCAGTAAATGCCCGGGAAGGGATCTATACAAGAATCAATAAATACCCATTTTAAAAAATGCTTGCTATGTGCCAGGCAGTGTGCTAGGCTCTAGGGATATGAAGACAGAGCTGAAATGCTGTTTTACTAAAGGAGCTTACAATATTTCAGGTGGATGTGTGTTGCATGTGCATTTGTGTGTGTGTGTGTGTGCGCAAAATAAATACATTAAAGTGGAGGCTTTTCTAGGTCTCTGTCTAGTAATCTAGATACTTTTCATTCTAATTTTATTTTTTATTTGCTTGGGACTCTTTCTCATGCTTTCTCATTTTTAGGCTTCCCCGTGTGCTCAAATAGAACCAAGAGTGCCATTGAAAGGTAGTTGTTGGATAGAGCTCTGTGATTGGCTGAGCTTTTGACCTTTGGGAAGCCTAGAATCTACTCCCAGGTCATAATTTTGGCATGGATTTAAGCAGATACTGCCCAGAGCTCCCTCTAGTTCTGCGACCTACAGCTTAATTGGATGGAAAATGTAGAACTTTTCAGAGATGCTTTTAGAGGAGAATTTTGGAAGCCACAAATGGGAATGATCAAGGTAACCAAAAATGAGACATAAATCTCCTAAGTCCTAAGACATAAGACATAAGTCCTAGGCCCCATCCCCAAAGGCAATCTCAGGGATAAAAAGAGGAACAAGGAAGGAGCTAGTACTTGAAGCAGTAAGCTGCTTTTTCTGTTGTCCCTTGATCCATAAAAAATTTTCGTTGTCTTAAGTCACTTTGCTGCTTTTCCCTCCCAGACTACAGTTTATCATTTCAATGCCTTGGGTTTTAATTTGATCTTTATTTTAGAAAAGTTTGTCTCTAAACTAAACATACTTGCATATATATATTTGTAAATGTTGAAAACTTCCTTCCTGATAGACCTCTTTTTTATCTAGACTCCAAAATTAGAAACTGCAAATCCTCGTGGGACTTCTGATAAAGGAAAACTTTGAGTTTTTGCCACTCTTGGTCTGAAGATGCTTGAACTTTAAAAAGGGCAGTGTGTGTGTGTGTGTGTGTGTGTGTGTGTGTGTGTGTGTGTGTGTGTGTGCGCGTGCGCACATGCACTGGCTGCAAATACTGAATCCTGGTAAACCTATGTAAGAATAATTAGTTCCACTATGTGAAACTTTGCCTCTTTATTTTGATCCTTTAAACAGGTGGTTTACATCAAGTGATGTTCTCTTAACAGTGGAGTGGGTGGAATCCTACCCTTTCTTCTATTTATCCCCAAAAGAGACGTGTCAGCATTTATTAAATAATGCTAGTAAAACTTTCAAAAAGAAAAAAGCATCTGCCCTTATCTGTCTACTCAGGGTTTATTCATAGTTTGGGATTTAAAAGGGAATCTTAGGTAATTAGAGGAAAAGGTTGATGCCAGGTGGGGACGTGATTTGGCTGTCCCTTCATGAACTGCTAAGTTACTCTTTAAAGTCATTGAAAAGCTTGGGAATGTTGACTCACTACATGTTTGCCACCAATTGAGTATGGACAAAAAACCCTACTCTTTTAGTAAAATAAAGATTTAAATCCTAATACCTGAACAAAAAAGAGAGTATGATGACGACGACGATGACAACGATGACGACGACGACGACGACGATGACAATACCTAGCATTTATAGACTGCTTTAAAGCTTATAAAACACTTTGTAAATATCTTGCCTCCTGTTACCTCCGCAATAACCCTGGGAGGTAGGTGTTATTAATAATCTTCTTCTTACAGATGGAGAGGGGTGAGGAAGGAAGAGAATACATATTTATACAGCACCTTCTAAGTGTCAGGCATTATGCTAAGTGCTTTACAAATAGCTCATCATTTTATCCTTACAATAAGGTAGGAAATAAGTATTGTTATCGTTCTGGAGTTGAGGAGATTGTGACAATCAGAGGTTAAATGATTTGTCCATGGGTCACACAGTAGTAAATATCTGAGGCTAGATTTGAACTTAGGTCGTCCTGATGCCAGACCCAAAGCTTTGTGTGCTATGGGGTCACCTAGATGCTTAGGATTTAACCATGGTTGCAAATTAATATTTTCAGCATAATATATAACAACAAAGTTGTCCACATTATCATGTTCAGTTTACCTTGTTTTCCAGAACATCCTGATATTCATCAGGTATCCATGTTCAGATACTCTTTGTTGCCTTCAATCATTCACTCACTTAGAGGAATAGAAGGTAGATAGAGGCAGATGGCTAAGCATATGGTGAGAATGATCCACATTTTGAGAGATGGGAATTAGAACTTGGAGATGGGTCATCCTCCAAATTGCATGTCCAGTGAAAAAAGAGATGAATTAGAACTTCTTTTGACAGAAATACCCCCGCCACCACCCTCTGGCTCATCCCCAAGAAATCAAACCACAGTCCTGTCAGCTGTATACTGAGCCTCTGGCTTATGTATTGGGTGAACTGGAAGAAAGAGAATTAGAACTGGTTGAGTAAGCATGTGAGTAAATCAAGGAAAATAATAAAGCGCCTGGCAATGACAAGAATATAGCCGAGCAAATGCCTTGAAAAGAATTTTCTTCTCTCTTTCTTGCTGGGGTTCTTGATCCAGATAAGAGAGGATTTGGATGGAAGGAATTCTTGGGGATGAGGCAGTGGGTTGTGGGGGTGATATCTTTGTCAAGGGTGCTCTCCTCTAGATGTTAAGAAATTTCCTCATATATTCTTATCAGTTGGAGGCTTTAAATAAAATGTTGAATATGGATTCTAAGGATGCCAGAGTGTTGAGTCCTTAACTTATAAGTCACATACCCAGTTTTTTTTGTACAGATGGAGAGCAAAATAATACACTAAGTGGAATAATTGGACTCATAGAGTGGAGGCAAGAGTTGTGGAGCCAGACCTGTTTCAGTCTTCATCGATTAGGCTTTCTCTGATAACTAACTGCTTCACAGCATTTTTACTGCCGTAGTGTCCTATGATCACAATGTTTAATTCTCAGTATACCTTTGAATGGCCACACCAGGAACTAAGAATGAACAGTGAGTGTTAAAATAAATGAAGAGTTTCCTCACCGTGAGAATACGTTTGTGGTAGAGCCTCCAAGTTGGAAATAATGAAAGACGTTTGAAATATTTTACCTTGGAATACAAAACCTTAATCTCACAATGACCTTGGGCTGTAATTTTGATAACTGGCACTTTTGTTCTCCATTTACAGCAGGGAGGTAGATTTTTTAAAAAAACAACAAACTATGTTTATAAATCATTTTTCATGAGTTGGCCATCTATCTTTTTTTCATATCCTTTTTCCTTCTGTATTTGTGGATTCTGTATTCCTCCTTTGAACAGTGTAGAAGTTAAGTCTATAGGGAGTTTGCTAGGACTCCTGGCTTTCCGTCCAAGTAACCACTCTATTGTTTCATCTGTCATCTGCTTCCCACTAGGAAATCTAGAAATCTATAAACTTTTCTTCTTATATAAAAATTCTAAATTTTCAAGATTACACTCACACCTCTTATTTATGGTACCATCTTTTTTTTACTTATAAATCAATTGACATTTTTTGCCTCAGTTTACTAACATTGGTGGTAATATTTAATATACTTTAATTTTTAATTGAGAGAGGCAATTCTGGTAGAGTGAATACAGGACCAAAAGAAACCAACAACAAAATTGAACATAGCCATATAAAACATGTTCCAATTGCTCTGACTTTTTTTGGTGGGCGGGGAGCAATGAGGGTTAAGTGACTTGCCCAGGGTCACACAGCTAGTAAGTGTCAAGTGTCTGAGGCTGAATTTGAACTCAGGTTCTCCTGAATCCAGGGCCAATTCTTTATCTACTATACTACCTAGCTGCCCCCCAACTACTCAAACTTTAATTTTTTTTTACTGGAAGTGATAATTTAATTAATTTAGGAAGCTTCAATAACATTGTCATTTGCACTTTTAAATTATTTGCCTTAATAATAGAGTTGAAGTCCTGAAACTGAATTCTTTTGAATTTTGTTTTCTTTCTTTTCTTTCTACTACCCACCTAGAACCATATTTGAATGAAAGTGAAATCTATGCAACACGTTTACATAAATTTCAAAGTGCTTTAATTGGTATCGGGAAAATACCTTTTCTTCATGT
This sequence comes from Dromiciops gliroides, assembly GCF_019393635.1. Classification (NCBI taxonomy): domain Eukaryota; kingdom Metazoa; phylum Chordata; class Mammalia; order Microbiotheria; family Microbiotheriidae; genus Dromiciops; species Dromiciops gliroides. The sequence goes on along the minus strand of NC_057863.1, from coordinate 441,343,355 downwards.
AAGGACTAGAGTTATCTGAAGGATACACTTTCAATATTTATGCATATATCATGACATGGATATATAACCCACTGACTCACACACTTTCTCCTACCAGTAAAATAACATATTGTTTGATGCCTTGGGGGGTGGGGGACTCTTACATACATTTGCCATAATAGGCATAAAATCCTTTTAAGGTCCTTGCTCATTAATTCTATAGCAAAACAAAATTGAAGATTTATGGTTCTGGAACTGATATAAGCCCTATTGTTCAAGCTACTTTGTCAGATAGCAGTCAGATCACTAACTTTTCCACTGATGTTTAATGGGTTTTATAGTCAGTGCTGGGAAGTCCTGATAGAAAATGACAGTAAGAATCACTGTTCTGCTAGAAGTTATAGATGGGGTGCAAAATATTATGCTGTTCAAAGGGCTTTCCAGTTGCTTACTTTGGGGTAAAGAATGATATTTCTTTACTCTTTTGGGAAAGAATTCCTGAGGGAGGTTTCCTTTGAGAAAATAGGACAAAGAACAAGAGAACATATCTCATTTTAAAGTGTTCATGATGGAAATAATAGAGACCTTAATAGTCTTCATAGTATTATTCATCCTTTTCTGTAGTCTATGGTCCAGCCATACTGGCCTACTTTCTATTCCTAATGCATGATAGTCAATCTCTCATCTTTGTGCTTTTGTCTGACTGGGAGACAAAAGATCTGGTTCTCCTCTCATTTTGGCCACCCAAACTATGGTTTCCCTGGGTCTCAGTTTCCTCCTCTTGGTTAAATTATGGTGTTTAGAGTACATTTCTGCTTAACATGCATTATTCTAAGCTTTTCCCCCAAAGCCTTGCTTCAAAATTAAAAGCATTTTCCTGAAAGGAGGTCTCAGCTTCATACAATCTAGCCACAAACCAGGCCATCTCACCATCTACCTGTTTCCAGTAACCTCTTCCCTGCTTGGAACCTTCCTTTCTTCCTTCCTTCTGCTTCCTCAAGAGAAAATTCTCTTTCCTGAACATCACTTCCCTATATGTGTCATTTTCTGCTATTAGAATTTAAGCTCTTTGAGGACAGAGATTGTCTCTTTTTTAAAGAAATTGCATCCCTGGCACATACCAAACATTGAACACTTTTCCAATCATCTTTTCTCAGGGAAATATTTAAGTGATATTCTTGAGATTTTGGTGCTGTTATTGCATTTGCTCCTAAAATGACATGATTCTTTTTAAAAAGTTAAGCTATCTTTTGATGTTTCATATATTACAACAAACATGAGATTCCTTCATCTGATTTTCATGCATCTTCTCACTGATTTGCTTAAAGATTGCAGTCTCTCCTCTCCAACCCAACATGATAGGGGAATCCTAAGACAAACATCTATGTTTTTGGATAATAAAAAATAATAAAAAGGGAATGCTGATTTCTTTTATTTTCCTGGTTGGGCACCTCTCCCAATAAAGGAAGTGAATAAAGAGAAAAGAAAGGAAGGGGGAGTGATGAACATTTTCTGAAAACTGCTTAGTATGTTAGTCCTTATTTTTGAGACCAGAATAATGGAGTTTTCCCCTTAATTCTATCAAATGATCAATAACACAATGCTCTGTGATAAATCCCAACAACCTGGAAAGACTTCAAGGATGGGTCGTTTGATGAACTGTTGTCGAAGGACTAGCCTCATTCCGAAAGTCTCATCACTGAAAGGCTGGATGACATAAAGAATGTTTTTTTGTTTGTTTTTTTGTTTTTGTTTTTTTGCAGGGCAATGAGGGTTAAGTGACTTGCCCAGGGTCACACAGCTAGTTAAGTGTCAAGTGTCTGAGGCTAGATTTGAACTCAGGTCCTCCTGAATCCAGGGCCGGTGCTTTATCCACTATGCCACCTAGCTGCCCTCCATAAAGAATGTTTTGGCTATAGAAACTTATGAAACCATCTACTAGGGTATGGGAGGAATACTCACACATGGGATTACAAATATCTTTTTGTTTTGGACTAGTTTACATTTATATAATGCTTTAAATTTTTTAAAGTGCTTTCTTGCCAGTAACCCTTTGAAATAGAAGCATACATTTTCTTTGGTTGCTGTTGTTGGTGGTCCAGACCAGTGATTTCTTTGGTTTGGGGCATCTTTCAATGTGTGAAGTCTCCCTACCCCTGCAGATTAACTGCTGAGTTCATAACATATGGCCTTCAAGCATTGCTTTGGAACACCAAGAGGTTGAGCAACTTGTCCAGGATTACTCAGTTAATACATACTTGAGGCACACTTGAATACAGCTGTTCCTTACTCCAAGTCAACCCTTCATCCACTACAGCTAAGCTGTCTCTCTGTTGTAAGCATTATTATCTTTATTTTATGGATGAAGAAGCTGGGGCAGTTAATCAACATTTTTGGTTTGGGGGGAGGTTTGCCTTGCAACATTTTATACATATATATCTTTCCTCAATTGTGTGTTAAAATATTATTTAACATTTAAAAAATGTTTGAGTTCCAAATTCTATCCTTTCCCCCTTCCTTTCCCACTCCCTGAGATGGTAAGCAATCAGATATAGATTATACATTTGCAGTCATATAACATATTTCCATATTAGTCCATTTGTACAAGAAGACTTGAATGAAAGAAATTGAAAAAATGGCATGCTTCAGTTTGTATTCAAACAATATCAATTCTTTCTCCAGAGGCAGATAGTATGCTTCATCATTAGTCTTTTGGGATTGTCTTGGATCATTGCATTGCTGTGAATACCTAAGTCATTCACAGTTCTTCATCAAATAATATTGCTGTTACTGTGTACAATATTCTCCTAGTTCTGTTCACTTCACTGTGCATCCATTTAAAACCTTTCCAGGTTTCTCAAAAATCATCCTGTTAATAAAATTTTAATGTCTTGAAATATATTCCCTGCTCCATATTTGCTCATTATCTTAGTTATTACTTTTATGTACATTACTAACATTAGTATACAGCTTTTGTTCCTTTCAAAGAAACTTCAATTGCTGATAAACTAAAGTATGTCCTATTACTAAAAACACGGGCAGCATTTGATCTGGTTGATCAAGCCTCTTGGCTTAGGCTTGTGTCCAAATAGAAATGTCTCAACTCTAAGGAAGTTGTCTGACTTCTTAATAGTCTGGTAATTCATACCCAAAATGATTTTTTAAAATTTGTTTTACAACTGACTTCTCCTTAACTTTTTTACACCTTTCTACATCGTGTGTTAACCCAGTCTTGTGTGCCTTTGTGCTACTAATTCTTTTATAGTAGGTCAAGCTCACATTTCCAAAAAAAAAAAAAGCAGCCAATTAATCATGTATAGATATTTAACAGACTTGCATCATGGCTGGCTTTTAGGTCAAGGACCGCTTTCAAAATCCACTGCCTTCTATAACAGATGATGTCAATGGATTCTTACTTTTTGAAATAGTAATTTATTTGGTCAAGGATTTGATAGCATTTTGTCTGCTCTCAACCTTCTCCTTGTTAGCAGTTACCTAAGGGGAATGTGGGTGGGGGGAGACTATAGACCTTGAGACTGTGTCATAGTATGCTGTGTATTTGTGATTCTATCCGCGAATTTGTGGGAATGTTGTTGCACTGTGTTTTATTGCAGCAATAAGAAACCACAGGGTGTGCATCATTCTTTTCACAATTGCAGGCCTCACATGCCAAGCTCATACACCACTAGAACTAACAACTATGGGACAAAAAGCCTAGCAAGCCTTCTTTTAACAGCAAACAACAGATTTCTTAAAAGACATTGGGTTTGTGTATAGGGTAGGAAGAGGGTAAGGATAGGGAAAAGAGAGGGACCCGTATAGAATATAATTTAAAAGTCATTTTGGCAGTCAAACTTACAATGTAAGATCCATAATCTTGTGTTAAGAAAGTCTTCTAGGACATTTGAGAAATAGATAAATAAAGGAAATATTTCACTCAATTTGGATGAAGGGAAGCTTGACAAAAGATTAGGACAAAGGCATCTAGTGTCTGTTTACCTCCTGGAAGAAATTACATGCCCTTTTGTTGCATTTTGTCTTCTTTGGAAAGTGAATTTATACACAGATTATATTTTTTGGTGTCAAAAAGTGTCTGGACCTTTGATTTCATTAGCAGAGGAAACTCTATGTGAAAAAAATTGCCTTGGCCAATGCATATTGGCACCTCTCCTACAACTTTTAGTTTTAGAACATTGTTGGGGGTACTAAAAAGTTGAGTGACTTGGCCAGGATCAGTTAGTTAGTTAGTTAGTTACACTGACTCTCACTCAGATTATACCACAGAAAAATATTTTTAAATGATTGATATTTTTTGTTTTTTTATATCTCCTAATTTTTTCAATATATATCCCTCCTCAGTCCTATTTCCAGAGAGCTGTCCCTTATAACAAAAAATAGAAGAGAGAAAAAGTTAAGCAAAATTAACTAATAGGGGGACAGCTAGGTGGTGCAGTGGATAAAGCACTGGCCCTGGATTCAAGAGGACCCGAGTTCAAATCCGGATTCAGACACTTGACACTTACTAGCTGTGTGACCTTGGGCAAGTAACTTAACCCTCATTGCCTTGTGCAAAAAAAAAAATTAACTAACATATTAATAAAGTCTAATGATACATTCAGTATTCCATAGTCCCATTTATTCAAAGAAGAGAGGGGAATGCGTATTCATATATCTCTTTGGGGGAGGACTAACCTTGGCTATTATAATTTCATAGCATTCATTTTTGTTTATTGTGTTTATGTTTATTCCATTTATATTGTAGTATTCATTGTATGTATTGTTGTTTTTTTCTGGCTCTACTTCAATTTTATTAGCTCATATGTCTTCCCATCCTTATTTGTATTCATCATAGTCATTGTTTCTAATAGTATAGTAGTATTCCATTAAATTCTTTTAACATAACTTAGTCATTCTCCTATTGATGGGCATTCACTTTTTTCTAGTTCTTTGCTACTACAAAAGTATTTTCTCTCCCTCCCTCCTCACTCTCCCTCTCTCCCTTTCTCTCTTCCCCTCTCCTCCTACTTCTCTTTCTGTCTCTTTCTCTCTGTCTATATATATATACACACACACATACACACATATGTATATATGTACTAACATATGGTATTATGTGTACTAATATATAGTAATGTATATACATGTACAAACATATAGATAGATGATTGATAGATAGACAGAATAGTATTTAGTCCCGTTCTTAATGTAATTCTAAATTGTTTTCAAGAAAGGTTGAACAATTTCACTGCTCTACCCAATGCATTATTATGGCAACAACAGGAGAGTCTTAGGGGTTATTTCATTCCTAGATTCTTTCTTCATATAGTCTTTCTTTGAAGAGTGGTTAATGATAATTTTGTGAGATAGATGGTAGGTATTGTTCCCAGTAAGAAGCCTGAAATTAGGGATAACAGAATGTTACAGAACCAAAATGACTTGTGTGAGGTCACATAATTCAATCTCAGCTTAAGTGCTAGAACAGGACTTTGGGGATAAACTAGTTATTTTCCACATTATGGAAACTTGTTATTCATTTGAAAATAAATATATTAACTTAGTTTCCTCTTTTTACCTTCCTTCTATCTTTCTCCATCAGACTTAATTTATGTCTTTCATTACTGTTGTTATTTTCCAGTATTTTTCCCTTATTAAATGCAGAGAGAGTACCTGGGCATCATATAGCAATGAAGGCTTGAACAATGGCAAGCAAAATGGAAGGATGACTCCCTAATACTAGGGTGTCATGGTCTTTATCATGTGAGTTTCAGGGAGAAAAAAAGAAAAACAGATTTACATTGCTGATTTTTATTCAGTTTGTAATCTCCTGACCATAGGCTTTTGTTACTCCTTTCTGGCAAAAATTTTTACACTTTATATTCCTACCAAACTTACTATTTTTGATGGACTATTTCTCCTAATTTATTTAGGTAACTTTCAATTATTTTCCAATGTGCTTTTTTTTAGCCACCCAGTCCAGTTGTAAGCTTACTGCTCTGCATCCCTTATTATTTTTATAATCCCCATTATTCATGTAATAATTAATAAGTCCAATTATTTCAAGCCTACTTTTATTTTGCTTCCTCTTTTGTGAATAATGCTGCTCTATAGATTAGCAATTAAAAATTATCAGGTTGTGTTTCCTATTTGTTGAGCCTCCTAAGCTACTATTCTAATACTTTATTATAATATCTGCAAAAATCATTGAGAAGATAGGTGGAAATCAGTTGAAGGCAACTCATGTCAATATAATACCCATGCTTCTTGGCAACTGATTCTATAAATTATCATAATTTTTAAAAAGAAGAAAAAGTAGTGTCTCCCATATTAACACAAACACTTGTTTCCTCATTCACTTTCCTGCCCCGGATTTCTCGTAACACATTCCTTGTATATTTCCCTTACACTTATCTTTTACTCCCTTTTGTTAGAGTTATTAGTATGCATGGAGGGGGTAGTGTCTAAGGGTGATTTACAACATCCCATATGTATTTTTACTGTGTCTGGTAGTAAATTTAAAAAAATATTTCTTAATTACTTATTATATGCTGGGTTAGGGGCTGAAGATACAAAGACACAATTTTGAAACAACTCCTGATTTCAAGAAGCTTATTATTTACTTGTGTAAAGGAGATTATCAGGAAATGAATGCTTTAATCCAGCAAAAACCAAGAATTGTTTCAAGTCATTTATCTCATCTTATATTTTGTTTCCTTATTGAATTTAATAATGGGTAAAGGGCCTAGAACACTTACTACTTTTTTGATAGTAACAGAAAACATTTTCCAGTAATGATTGATTAAACATTAAATTTTCTATCTATGTGCCTGGTGCCTTTCCTGTTATTTTTTTGAATTCGCAAGTCGTCAACTAGTGCATACTGATATGCAAGTATGTCCATTTGTGTTTGTGTGTGTGTTTCCTCTCTTTCTTTCTCCCTTCCTTCTCTCTCTCTCTCTCTCTCTCTCTCTCTCTCTCACACACACACACACTCTCACTCTCCTTTACATGCCAGCTATATATTCTGCTTTCATGTCCCCTTTCTCCTCTCTTACTGCTGTGACATCTGTTTATCTCTGGGTTAGTATTAAACTGAAAGCTTCATGTTGGAAAAGTGAGGCTGATTGCAAGAAACAAAGGACCAAATTCATTCACAGTTACTGTGCTGGGGTAGTATCAGAAGCAGATGGGATGCAGTCAATGGAAACTGCACGTGCAAGTGAATAGTGGGATGAGGAAAACTGATAATGTTGTTAGCACAATCCTGATAAAATCAAGAGATCTTGCAGTTGGGTGGGTCAGGTATCAAGTCAGTGAAAGAGAAAAAAAGTTAGTTTTCACTGGTATGAGAAACTTACAAATTTGAAACTATTTAATTAAGGATTATAGAATTTTAGAGTTGGAATGGACCTTAAAGAGAATTTAATCTAACACTATCTTTTTTTTTTTTAATTACAGAAGAGGAGACTGGATCCTAGAAAGGGAAAGTGATTTGTCCAAGCTCATAGATAGCAAGGGGGCAGACTGGGTCTGAGGCCAGGTGTTCCAATTCCAAATCCAGTGCTCTCTGCCCCTTATCACATGTCCTAGCCTCCTAGTTACCAGTTCAGGTAGAGAACAAGGATCATCCCAAAGGGTTGAGCCCAAGAAAAATCACCTTCTCTCCACTGCCCCCACTCATTTTTATATGGATGAAATCAGATTAAAATGAACACCAAGAGTAACTTTGAAAAGAAAAAAAAAATCCACAAAAGGCCAACAGGCAACCTAAGGGGTGTGTAGAAGGGGAGAAGTGCTTTGAATGTTGGAACCCTTAAAACCAACAGGAAAATATAAAATTCAAAACCTTTCCTAGGATGACTACTCATTCGAAGGGTTTAAGCAATTGTGTTATTTGTCCACACTGGGGCATGGATCTATGTGAATGCAATTGCAGGGCTCACAGAATCATAGCATTGGAAGTTGCCTGGTGAGCCAGAAGAAAGAAAATTAGAGTTGGTTAAGAGACTCCTACAAGATTATATCTGAACCATTATGAACAGATGAGTATCTATTCTATTTTTAAAAGACTTCTAGATAGGACTTTGAAGGTTTCTCTTAAAGATCCTACCTTTACCTCCTTAATATAAGATTTACAATGGAAAAAATAGGTGCTAATACTTCACAAAAAAATCTGCTTTTTTCTAATTCTAGTTCTCATACATTGGTCTTTTTATTGTATGGTAGTGGGTGGAAGAGTCATTTTGCAAAAGAAGAACATTATTTTGGAAACAGTAAATGTGAACCTGACCGGTAAACTATTGAAAAATATCTAGTCATTCTAACCTGAATAGGAGCCTAGTTTTCTGTGTGTTTTGAAACTGACTGGAAGACTACAGATTTAATGAGGAGAGAAAGCTGATCTTTGACTTTGTGATAAGTGGGTGCTGAGAAGAAATCTATGTCTTTGCTCTGAGGGGGGTACAGCTTTGAAGCTCAAAATAATAGTGTCAGTGCCCTGCCATCTGCTTTCTTAATCCAGTTTGTACCAACCTTTTACAAGCCACACATGCACACAGAAAGCATAGCACACACAAAATATGGCCTTTGAAATGTACAGTGAAAATGGAAGGATTCTCACAATTCTGAGCTGTTGCTATGTTGAAGTTTCCTATGCTAATAGATGTTTCATTTATGTTAAGCTTCTTCCAATAAATAGCAAATGATCCAAAAATTTCCTTTGTACTCTCTATGGACTTTTCCATGGCTTCTGATGTGGAATTAAATGTGCTTTCAGTTTGTTTTTCTGTTGTTCTTGTTGGTTTGGGTTAAGATTTTAAACCAAATAGAATTTTAGGGCTGAAAGGAACCTTAGAGATCGGCTTATTAGCTTATCCTTAAGGCCTAACTTTATAGGTAAGGAAACTGAGGCACAGAATATCAAATGACTGGCCTAGAGTCACAGGGGTGATTTGTGATTGATCTGGGACGAGGATCAGGTCTGATAAATCATAATCCAGAGGACCATGATGCCTCTTACTCTAGCAGCATCCCTAAATAATTCACTTTCAGATTTTTCTTTTTTTTTTGGGGGGGGGGGTGTTGCTAATATTTTCTTCTCTAGGTGACAGCTGGATTCTACTTTTAATCCATAGGCTTTATTCCCTGTCCTGTTGGGAGGCATTCTGGCAGTTTTTTGTTGTTGTTGTGTGTTTTTTTCTTTTCAGGAATGTGGCAGCCTAGTTTTGAAACAGGAGCTTAAATTCACGAAAAAATAGTGGATAATTTAAGAAAATGCAGAATGCAGAAGGATATTACCAAAGCTTACCAAAGGCTTTTCCCTGATTTATATGTGTTGGGAACAAGTGAAGTGCATCATCTAGGTGAATGTTCATGCTTCAAAAAGGTGGAGGAAAAGATAAGGGAGGTTTCTGTTTTAAATCTGATTATGGCCAACAAGAAGGAACTGATTAGATATGCTAATTAGATATGACTGGAAGTCCAAGGGAAGTGACTACTCTATTTTAGAATTCCTGACAGAGGAGAGGAAAGCTGAATGAGAATAGTCTGACAGAAACTATAGATTTGAGGAAATCAAATGTCAAAGGGTTTAGAGAAAGAACACACAGAATCTAACAGCTGAACATTTTGCAGAGGAAGATAGCCAAGAAGGATGAAAAGCTTTCAAGAATGGAATTATGAAGACACAAGCAGAAATAATCTTAATGAGTAAGAAAATAGAGGACTCTCTTAAAGAGATTGATGCAAATATACAAGGAACTCATTGGTCAACAGAGATTTTGAAAGTACCTATATTGAACAAAAGGGGCCGCTAGGTGGTACAGTGGATTGGAGCACTGGCGTTGGGTCAGGATCCAGCCTCAGACACTAACTAGCTGTGTGGCCCTAGGCAAGTCACTTAACCCTGTTTGCCTCAGTTCCTCATCTGTAAAATGAGCTGGAGAAGGAAATGGCCAGCCACTTCATTATCTTTTCCCAAAAAACCCCAAATGGGGTCCTGAAGAGTCAGACACAACTGAGACAACTGAACAATAACATTAAACAAAATAGTACAATGGAAATATAAACTACTACTAGCAAGATATTATAAGAATAGTGTCAGAATAATTTGAAGCTATGGACGAATGATAAGGGCAACAACACAAGATTTTTAGAAAAGAAGAGGATAAATGAAGGAATATAATTGTGGTTCAAGGTAATATAATGATGATGAGTCAATAAAGAAAAAGCAAAATTACTCAACTTATTTTGCTCCTCTTATGTCTACCAGAGAGAATGATTTGGAGACTCAAAAATACAAGAAAAAAATGGTAAATAGGAAGTAGAAACTCAAAATAAAAAAGGAGATCATAAGAGAACGCTTAGCTATCCCCAGATGAATTAGAGTTATTAGATCTAAAGAATTCTATCCCTAGATGCTAACGTTGGCAGGTGTAACTTTTGAGCTATTGTCTGTGATCTTTGAAAGATACAAGAACATAGGCTCAAGATTCAAGAACAAGGTTGTTTTGAAGCTGTGAATTAGTACAACCATTCAAAAAATTAGACAATTAAAGTGGTTAATGTATGCATACTTTTTGACCAGGGATTCCAGTGCTGACCATATGCCCCAAGGAGGTAATTGACAAAAAGAAAGAGTGCATATGCCAAAATATGTATAGGGCATAAAAAAGGTACCCACCAATAGGGGAATGGCTAAATAAATTTTGGTATATGAATATAGTAGCACTTAACAGTGTCTGGTGCACAGTAAGTATTTAATAAATGCTTTATCTATCTATCTATGAATGCAATGGCATATCACTGTGCTATAAAAATGATGACTATGATGAAAATGGAGAAACATTTAAAAACTTACACCTCAATTGATAAAATGTGAAGTAAGCAGACATAAGACAATTATATACACAGTATCTAAAATATAAATGGGAAAATAATCACAAAAAAGTTAAAAGTACAAAATTTTAAATAATAAATTTGGCCTCAAAGAGGAAAAACCTCTTTCTACCATTTTTCAAAGGTAGAGATGTGGCAGTGTTTACTAGGGTGGAACATTACATATACTGTCATCTTTTTTTCCATGAATTGATTGGTTTTAATGATTTGATTCTTTTCTTCTTCTTTTTCTTTTTTTAAATCATCTGCTATATGGGATGGTTAATAAGGGGGAGAAAGAGGGATACAAGGAGAAATCTAGGTAATATAAAGTCAAAACAGCTATAAAAATCTAGTTTTAAAAAAGAAAGATCATGGAGAGTGGAAGGAATAACATATGAATGGAGAAGGCCAAATGTCCCAATTTTTTAAAAAATGGAAGAAATCAGACTCTGTTAACTTTGGGCCAGTGAGTTTAACTGATTCTTGGCAAAATTTCAGAACAAATTATTAAAGAAGTGGTTTGTGAAGAGCTAGAAAGGGAATGTGTGATTACTAAAAGCCCAAACAGAAAGCCCATTTCATCTCATAGGTCATACTCACCTTTATTACCTTTTACAAATATATATTTTATTTCTCCCAAAAAGTACATTTTAAAATATTTCCTTTTTTTAAACCATTACTGTATCACAGTGGTTCTTAAACTTTTTGATCTCAGGACCTATGTATATTCTTTTTTTTTTTTTTTTTTTTGGTTAGGCAATTGGGGTTGTGACTTAAGTCACACAGCTAGTAAGTATTAAGTGTCTGAGGCCAGATATGAACTCAGGTCCTCCTGACTCCAGGGCCAGTGCTCTATCCACTGCACCACCTAGCTGCCCTCCTATTTATACTCTTAATGAGTACTGAAGACCCCCTCCCCCCAATAACTATCGTTCCTCCTCCTCCTCCTCTTTCTTCTTCCTGTGATTACATTATTGTGGATAAAGAACACAAACTCTGTAACTTCTGGTCTTTAAGAGTTATTATCACTGAAAAATTTTTATTGTTGTGATTTGACAAATAATTGCCTTTTCATAGTTTTCTCTTACATGGCCAAAATCAAGAAGGTTTTTTTTGGGGGGGTGTAGGGTGAGGCAGTTGGGGTTAAGTGACTTGCCCAGGGTCACACAGCTAGTAAGTGTCAAGTGTTTGAGGTCACATTTGAACTCAGGTCTTCTTGAATCCAGGGCCAGTGCATTATCCACTCTGCCACCTAGCTGCTCCAAGAAGGCTTTTATGTAAGTAGAGGTTTTCTCAACAAACAAACCTGCAACAAGAATAATAGCATCTTAATGGTCTGAGAATTTCAATATGTAATTCAGTTCAATTCAACAAGTATTTTATATTTTGTGCAAAGCATTGTGGTAGGCTTCGAGAACTTTAACATTTTATAACCTCCACCTTTATGGATCAGACTATAGAAACGACTATATTGTGTGCAAAATGATTGTAATTGTTCTAGATCAAATAAGCCCTAGAAAAACTATACCCGTTTGAAAAGCTATGCCTTCTTTTAGACCTACTAATGCTCTGAGGTTTTTGATTGAGAAAATTCCTATGGCAATATGATGTAATTACATAGTGAACTAAGTATTTTTTGGTTTCCTGGAAGAGTTTTTTTCAGCATAACAGCCCATAATTTTCAGTACAAATAGTTATGGAACAATGCATTTTCATCTAGAAATTATAATCAATCAATCAACAACTATTTATTAGGCCCTTATTCTTTATTGGACACTGTACTAAGTGCCAGTGATACATATCTAACAGTCTATGGATAGTGTTTAGTTGAGAACCGCTACCTACTCCCTCTTGGTTAGTCTCTAATTTTCTGAGGGTTACTAACTGTTCCAAATTCCTCCCTTTGGGCAGCACTTTTTCTCTAGTCCTGGGTTCTATCTGGAAGTAGGGAGAGAAAGAGTTTCTCTCCTGGAAATAACAGAGGAGCGCCTAAAAGTCTAAGGCAGTTATTTACCTCTGAGGGCAAGAACTGCAACTCACTACCTCCTTAGCCTTCTCTTTCCACCACCACTATACTGTCAACTCATCTGTCTAAGATATTCAGGGGAATCTGAGATATTTAGGATTCATTTTGATGTTTCTTTGGGGGAAGTTTAATAACATGCTATGAATCAAAATCTTTTTACTATGTCTCAAGCCCCCAGCTGGTAGAAATCACAGCAGTTGAAAATGGAGTCACCTTCTCTCTCTGTCCCAAAGCCACTGAGCTTACTTTGTGAACTTTTTCTTCAAGGACTCACAAGAACAAACATGAGAGAAAAGCACCAGCAAACACTTAGAGAAACCTGTTTATTTTTAAAATACATAAATAATACAAAAAGTAAAAAAAAAAAGAAGAATTGGGGAAGAGGGAGGAAAAGAAATAAATTCATTTCTTCCTTGAGAAAACAAGAGCAGAGGAAAATAGAGCACTAGTGTAAGGGATCACCAACTCTGTTCTCACCCAGCAGTATGACAAGAATGGTTACCTGCATCAGTTTTATGACTATCAATTTTCTAGGTTATTTAGATGTCTCAGCATCATCTCCTGCTATGGGATGCCAGGTTGTGTCTTGGGTTGCTGTCTGCAGATCTCCACAGCCCTCATCAGGCTTACCATTCTTGTAACTTTATCACCTCAGTTTAGCTATCACTTACTCTTTCTCTCTCAGGAAAAGGATGGGGTGAAGTTCAATCATAGTTCCATGACTCTCCCAGGATTAAGTAGATAATCATTGGTGAATCCTCTATTACACAAAGAAAACGGCTTTGTGTTTAATTTCCTTGTACCCATTATTTATGATGTTTGTTACAAATTTTTGGAAACAATTATTTAAAACTATTTATATAACCAAAAATACTTACTAAAATTCAGAAAATGATGATTCTCTTGGTTGTAGTAAGGAAGAACTACCTTGTTATATACATTTGCACACATGTGAAAATAAATTCTATGTTGAGATTAAGTTCTCTGAGTGATTATAGGGTGAATAGATTTATTTTGGAAGGAACATGCACCTGAAAGGCTAATTTTAAGTTAGAAGAGCACATTGAGCTTGGCGGAGGGCATTGTGAAAAAGCAAAGTCTAATTTCTTTCAAAGCATTGCTTGTTAGAAAGCATGCTTTATTAATTGTAAATTCTATATATATGCAAAGCTGCTCATCAGTTCACCCTTGGGTTGTACGTGCTTGAGGAGTCCTTTTGTTTGGAAAAATCAAATACTGGGAAAAAATGTAGGAGTCTTTCTGCATGTTATGAATACAGAAGAAACTATACATGTTTTGGCACGTATCTGGTTCTGCTTGTGGGCAGTACATGTGGGTCTGGCTTTCAGGCAAATACAGTGACTTAGTGTACTGTATCTGTGAGTCCATGTGGCTCTTTAAGCAAATGTCTATTCCATCTTTTCCTTTTTCTTTTCTTTTCTTTTTTTTTGGCTGGGAAATGAGGGTTAAGTGACTTGCCCAGGGTCACACGACTAATAAGTGTCAAGTATCTGCAGCCGGATTTGAACTCAGGTCTTCCTGAATCCAGGGTAGGTACTTTATCCACTGTGCCACCTCGTTGCCTCCTATTCCATCTTTTTTTAATGCTAACTCCTTTTAACAGTGACCTCTTCTAAAAATGGACAAATGTTATTGGACTTATGGAATAAGTTAAGGTGATGCTCTGTATTTGACACTGATGACTCTTTTATTCCTGGATGAAATTCTAGGTTTAAGGATTTGAGTCCTCCATGAATGCTCATGGTGAATGAGATCAGCCCAACTTTCCTTAGAATGCTTTCTAATGGCAGTTTTCATCTGTTAGTCTGTGACCTAGTTTCAAGGCAGAGATATGCTATGAGGTTTTGACTAGCTTATACAAGAAAAAACAGTCCTGCTTGCTTGTGTTAGTTTTTGGCAATCATCTGGATATAATAAATATCCTTGCTTTAATAAAGCAAGAACTAGGATCTAGATTCTTGGTCCTTAAGTCCAGTTGTATTTCTTATTTAGGAAGTGATACTTTTTCTTTCCCATAGTTCTGTATAAAGATGTATCTTGGTTTACATGGTAGATGCTTTTGAAAAGTTGTATGTCAAATGAATCTATATATGTAACACCAATGGATGCAGATATTGTTTTAGGGATTGAAAAGGATAGGTAATGTAATACGCAGTAATATAATGCCATTTTCTTCCTACCCACTTTGTTCCTGGAGATATAATCAGTCATACCCTGTTACAATAATTAGCTCATTTATTGTCCCTCAGATTCATGTTGTTCTCCCTTTCACTGCTTTGGGAAGTTTATATTAAACAAAAAGTTAGAAGTATAATCACAATATCTCTGAACCCCTAGTTAGGAAAATTCCTAACATTTAGGCAGAGGTTTGGCTCTGTGCCCTAATTTAAATTTATATTTATTTCTGACTAAACCATAGCCTCTTTGTGGTTGAAGCAACATTCAGGTTACCAGAAACATTTGGGTGAAGTTGTAAGCAGAGTTCATTAGAATGTCTGTCAATGAAAGAACAAACCTTTTCTTGGAATTTCTCTCACTCTGAAGAGGTTGTTACACCTCTGGGGGCTTCAGCATAAGTCTTTTCTACTCAGTCTCTCCCATAGCTCAGTCCAGCTTTGTTTTTCTCCTTTTACCTCATGTTATTGTACTGCTGATTCTTCCTGACAGTTCTTGTAGTCCCCAGGCCTTCCTCTCAGTCTGTATCCCACTTTCCAACACTCTTTCTTCAATTATTTCCTTTATGTCCTTGAGGGGATGTCACTGGATCTATTCTCCCTATGTTGCCAAACATTCAAATGTCTTGTTCCTAAACTGGCTTGCTAGTTTATACAAAACCCAGAGTGGGATCAAGTCTCCTCAACGAATCCAAATATATTTCCTGTGCAATGTCACTCTAATCTAGCCAATGGGTTTCAAGGACTTCTAAAGTGATCCTAGACTTTCCACATTTAATCTAGTCTTTCATTCATTCATTCATTATGAATGTTCTTCATTCACACCTCTGATTCAATTAAGAAATCCTGTCTCTATAAAATTATTGACATAGGGATATAGGATGCCTCTCTTATGTATTTACTGAATAAGCAGCATAAATCTATTGCAAAGAGAATTTAATATAAAGCTAGAAAAATTTGTGGACCTGGTTTTGAGCATACATCTACCATTTATTGGTTGCATGACTTTTTTGAGGGGCAATGAGGGTTAAGTGACTTGCCCAGGGTCACACAGCTAGTAAGTGCCAAGTGTCTGAGGTTGGATTTGAACTCAGGTCCATCCTGAATCCAGGGCCGGTGCTTTATCTACTGCGCCACCTAGATACCCCCGGTTGCATGACTTTTGTTATGGGCCCAGGCCACCCCAGAAGTTCTCTGGGATACATCAAAGAACCTTCTCCTTGAGAAACTAAACTAAAGGACAGACATACCTAAAGAGATAAATGGAACCTGATCAGGACTGAGTTAGCTTTGGGACCATCATCCTTCATTCCAGTCTCCCCCACCCCTGGGGAATTAAGATTAGGTGTGGCTGCTGCCTTTGTGGCCTGAGGAGGAGAGAGATGGTTTGAGAGATCCGCAGCCACCCCTCACCCAATTCCCCTAGCCACCATGAGTGGTGGATGATCCTCCCTCAGTAAGGGACCTTTCCACAGTCAGATGATCACCCCCATCAGTCCTCTGTAAAAGTATCTGCCTATCTCCTGCTTGAGGAGATTGGTATCTCAGAGCCACGCTCTGTGCCATGACTTCTCCCCATAAGAAGTCCAAAGGTTTCTCTCTTGGTTTCCCTTCCCTAGCCCCTAGATAAACTATTATCTTATTCTATTGGATTTGTGTGCAAGAGGGTGTAATTCTTTAAACAGGAATTCCTAAGAACACTAACTGCTACCCCCATCCCAAACCCCCTACCCTATTTCCCCACAACACTTTGGACAAATCATTTACCCCTCTTTGCCTCAATTTCCCCATGTCTACCTCTTTTGGGGACATAGTATTGTTCTAGAAATCATAAAATACTCATTTAACTATTTAACTTTACCTAAAAAACCCTGAACAGAGTGGATGTATGGCTTAGTGGATAGAGAGCTAGCCTCGGTGTTAGGAAGACCAGAGTTCAAGGCCCACCCTACATGTGTCACTTAACCTCTCAGTGACTCAGACAATTTGCTAAATGAATAACTTCTCAGTCTGCACTGGTTGAGCTAGTATCTTCACTGGGAGTCCCTGTATCAGTTTACTTATTAGTCTTGATAAGCCAGTTTTCCATACCCCAAGAAAACAAAGAAAAACCCATCCTTAAACATAAATAATTTTTCTTTCAGTCTTAAACTCAAGGCAAAATACTTTAATAGTGATAATTCAACCCATTACTTTCCCAAGGCGGAAAGTTGTATTAAATGAGAATTTGTTTTCCCCTGGAATCCTATTCATTTGCCTCATCATGGTGTGGAGAAAACCCTTTGGCTCTTGTAGTCTAAGCCAGCAGAGTACAAGTTCTGACTTGTCCTATTACCGACTTGAAAAGCCTTGAGTATGGATTAGGCCCCTAAGATTGGTCTCTGACAACCAGCCCCTCAAAGGGACTCATCGAAAAAGAGCTGGCCAATGATGACTACACTTAGCTACAACAAGTTATGAAACCATGGATTCCTCTAAAAGTGAAGGGCTTGCAGTTTGTTCCAGGGAATAGAGTACCCAAACTAATTAAATCACAGGTGTTTTGAAGTAGTGAAATAAGACAGACAGGAAGTTTCCTCACAGGAACAAAATAAACATAAAGCTATAAAGCAAACTTTATGAGAATTAACTTGGCACTATCTTAGCAAACAACAACAAGAGAAATTTACTTTTGGGGTACAGCCAATGGAGGAAATTTGTTTTTCTTGCCTATGCATATTGGTTACAAGGCTTTTGTTTTTTCTTTTTCCCAATGGAGGGGAGAAGGGAAGAAAACATATTTTTTGCTAATTAGATAAAAAATCAAAATTAAAAAAGAAAACAATACTAAGACACAAGGATCTAAAGAGGAATGAGGAATACTTTATTGGCTTGTTCTTGCCTATAACTGTTCTTACTCAATCTCCCGCATTTTCAGTAGGATTAATACCTGGGAATCTTAAAACTAAAAAGTATAAATGCTGGGATCCCTACACTATTAAACTCCTGCGTTTTATTTTCATAACTGATTAGCAGTGAAATTGTTTTGGTAAAGTTAAATTTACTTGTTGTTATCATTATCAATTGACATTCCTCTTTGTGTTCCTGCATTGAGGGGAAAAGATAATGGATAAAATAAAAGATAAATGTACTTTAGAGTGAATCTTCTTAAACTGTGGGTTGCGACCTCATATGGGGGGTCACAAAATGTGACTGAAGTGGGGGTAATGAAAAATTTGGCTATAAATGTTTGATTTGTATACCTATTTTATATACCTATATACCCGGGGTTGTGTAAAAATTTTTCCTGTGAAAATGGGTTGTGAGTAGAAGTTTAAGAAGCCCCGGTTTAGAGGTATTTAGATGTATAAAATAGCATCTGCCATTTTATTTCCTTAGTACCAGTTTTACTTATAATGCTTCATTATTTTTAAATAATGTATTTTGCTTATGCCTTTTCATAATATTCATTTCAAATTATATAACTCCTTATGTATTTGAATCCTCCCCCTTTAAAAAGAAAATTTGGTCAAAATCAATAGGATTGTATCCAATGGTACCTGCAACATTCTGTAACCCCTGCCTCCCTACAAAAAGGAAAGAGGTATAAGTATTTTCCTTCTTTCTGGGACCAAGATTAGTCATTGAAATCTATCTGAATTTTAGTGTTGTGTATGTTTACATTATTATTGTTGTTATTACACTACTTTAAAAATCGTGAATATTGTTACATTGGTTATATTCTTTCTTTGTTTTGCATTATTTCATAAAAGTTATTGAATTCAAAAGTCAATGTCACTGAAAGTCAAAAGAATTGAAGTCTAAATTATTTGTGTTTGTCATTTCTTAAAGTTCACCAATAAATATTCTTTTACATTCATATATCACAATTTGTTCAGCCATTGCTGAATCATTTGGGTACCCACTCGTGTTTTGTTTTATATAAGCAGGGTTTTCTTTGTCTCCTTGACCTATTGGGGGAATATGCCCAGGAGTAAGATAGCAAAATTAAGGATTTGAGCAATTTAGTGATTGTTCTTGAAAACTTTAAATTGTTTTCCAAAGTGCTTGTACCAATTCACAGCTCCACTAAAGGTTTAATCACATTTAAAATGATAGGACACTTCTCAGCAGGGTCAGCTGTGGACAAAATTGTGAAAGACTTTTGAGACCCACTCTGTTCTGTCCAATGACCCTAAAACCTCTCACTCAGGAAAAAATGCAGATTCTGCTCTTATTCAGGGATAATATGACTGATTAGTCATAATGCATTAATCTTCCTAAGAGTATTTGCATTGTCTTGGGGAGGGGCAACCTTTAATATAGTTATAAATGCTTTTATATAAATTCAGGTATCAGTGTAAAATAAAGAAAATATTTTGGAGGGTCATTCATTCTATCAAGAGGGTCAATCACTCTGTCAAGACAGCCTTCTGCTCTGCCTAAGCATAATGCCTCTTTGCCCTTAAATAAAGGAGCCATTTGACACAAAAGCATAAATAAAGCGTCATTATATCTAATATTTCCTATTACATAGTCTTTCATACTAGTTCTTAAATAGTATAATTCCTTAACATCAACTCCATGAATTATCCATGCTCTAAAACATGGCATATAGTTTTTATATAATGTAAAAAAAAAGGAAATGAAAAAACATTCTTAGCTCAAATGTCATACAAAAACAGGTGGTGGGCCAGATTTGGCCCATAGGCCATAGTTTGCTAACCCCTGCTCTAAAATGTGGACTACTTTCTGCTTTTAGTAAAAGCTCTAGTTATGTTAATTTTGATTCATCACATCTGGTCCCATCCCTTCATAGTTTGCTGAGATGATTGGATAGAAATCCAATCATCTGTTTTTCCTACATCAGCTTGCCATTTTCTATGTTTCCAATTACTTATGTACTTTAATTTAGATGGAATGTAGCAAGTTCAATAAGTGAGGAACAAGAATGGTGTTCCCAGCATAACCTTCATTGAAGTTGTGTTATTCAGTGGTAGCCCTAGGGCACTTTCTTTTATGACATTCATTTAAGTGTCATTGACCTACTGTATGCATCTCACTTTAGCAATTTGAGACTGAGAAGGTCATTGCTTAATTACCCAAATATACAGAGTGGGCAATACCTTCAATTAGAGTAATTCTAGAGAACTACCTGAAATCTCAGCATGTCTGAGTAATATTAAAAAAATGCAAGTGCTAAGCATTCTTGGATGGGGACCCTGCGTCTTTATCATAATAAAAAGGGTGAGAATTAATTAGCCCTAAGAAAAAATATTAAAATAGCCAAATTTGTACATTTCCTTACCCCAAGTGCTTAGTGTTCTCTTGCAAATCATACTGCAAACCATCTCGTCTCTTCTCTCTCCAGAAACTTTTTCTATTTTTTCTTTTTATTCCTTCATAGCTCTGTTCTATGTAAGATGGTGGCCAGCTGATGTGATAAGCATGTCTATTTAAAAGAGTACCAATGATATTCCCCTCCCCAGATAATTGTGGATTTGGAGGGAGAAGATCTTGGTTCTGCCAGTTATTACTGATTTCATCACAGCTGATTACTGATATGTACTTAACCCCCTTGTGCCTCAAATTTCTCATCTGTACAAAGAAGTAGTTGAGCTAGATGACCTTTAAAGTATTTTCTGGCTCTAAATCTAGGAACTGAACATATGTGGTCTTTCCCAGCATAGGAATTTCAGGCTCTAGAGCAGACTCCAGAGTGGGGAAGAGCCTTGGAAACAGAGACCTTCAGCTTTCCTTAAATGATGCTCTATGCATGTGGTTGACTCTTTGCTGACATTGACTGAAGTCCTAGTTCACTCAGTCTACCTAGTGATCTATTGAATAAGATAATAATAATAGTAGTAGCTGATATTTGTGTAGGGCTTTAGGACAATGCACTTTGCATGCATTTTCTCTTGATCCTCACAACAGTCCTGAGAAATAAGTACCACTCTTCTCATTCCTATTTTTATAGATTAGAAAACCAAAGCTCAGAAGGGTTAAGTAGTAAATGTAGGAAGCAGATGTCATTTTTAAAAAAAATGTTTTATTGATGTTATTTTCTTTTGAAAATATCATTCACTTCCTAAAGATGCTTCTCTACCCTGACATGGAACACTCAGCTGTACACTCATCTTGTGACAGATAAGTATAGTAAAGTAATACAACATATTAGCCATATCTGAAACCATATCTAGAGGCAGATTAAAATCTAAGTCTCTGAATACCAAGACCAGTGTTCTTTTTAAGGCAAAGGTGACATAGATGAAAGCAAGGACAACTGCTGAAGATAATGACAGCACAGATGATTAATATGAAGAGCTGGGGGTGGAGTGGGAGAAAACCAGAATGAATTGAAGCTAGGGATGATGGTTATGTACAAAAAAAGGTTTATTTCATGCTATGTTGTGGCCCAGAGTTAACCCCAAGTTGCAATAGAAGAATAAATGGAATTGTTTAGGATAAATGGGGTCATGATCATGAATAACAGTGAGAAGGCAGAACTAGTCAAGTCTTATTTTTGTTTCTGTTTTCTCATACAAAGAGAATACTTCTGGAATGGAAAGGATAGGAAAAAAGAGTGGCTAATAGGGAATTGAAATTTAAGATAAATAAGGAGATGCTAAGAGGATACTTAGCTACTCTTGAAACATTCAAGTCACCAGGCCGAGATAAATTGCCTCTTAGAGTATTGAAAGAATTTGTGGATGTGATTGATAAAACACTGTCAGTGATCTTCTTAAATACAAAAAAATGGAAGTGGTATCACAGGCTTGAAGAAAGGCAAATGTCATAATTTTCTTAAAAAAAGGACCAAGATAGGGTTTGCAAAGTATAGTCTGGTGAGTTGAACTCTTCATGGCAAAATTCCAAAACATATAACACTGTGTGTACCTCTGCACTTGTCAGCAATATTTCAGCACTTGCTGCTTCCTTGGCCCTCTGTCTCACTCACTAAAACCTCTATGAGTCAAGACGCTACCCCGTCTCATCTCTCCAGACAAAACAAAATCCTCCACATTAGTTTCACAGTAGCTCAAACTCAGTGCTGAACCCCACATATTTCACCTTGTACTTTCTTGTGCTTTTTCTTTTCATTTGAAGCTTGTTTTGTTGTTGTCGTTGTTCTTACAAGTCATCATGCCTAGGTATAGGACTATGTAGAGACTGAGGTCTTTATTTCCTTCCCCTCAAATCTTCAATCATATCAAGACTGGTTTATTTTGGAAGAAAATGCCTAACAGAACCTACATCACTCAAGAGGTGAAGCCATTACCAGGGCACAAGCCAATGAAAGACAGGCTAATTCTGTTGTATGGGAATGCTGGTGGGGATTTAAAACTTAAGCCTCTACTAGTCTATCACAGTGAAAATCCCTGAGTTTTCAAGAGATAATGTGGTAAAAAGCAAGTTAAGTGTAATATGGAGGGCCAACAGCAAAGCCTGGGTAACCAGGCATAGATGAATGAAGTGTTTGACCCCAGTAAAAAAAAATATATTCATGAAAAAGAAGTGCCTCTGAGTGTTCTGTTAATAATGGACAGTGTTCCTGCTCTCCCTCCAACCTTGGAGGATGACTTGCTGGACGATTCCCCTTCCAAGCAAAAACCTCTCTTTTCTTCCTCCTCTACTTCACCACCATCCCATTGGACCATCAACTCCTCTTAGTATAGGTAAAGTGAAGTTAAATTTTATTTTATTTTATCCAATAATTGTTTCTTATTTATGTCTGTTTAGTTTTAAGGTTTTGTATCAAAAAGCAACCCCACCAGTTTGTAAGTTGCCAAGTAAAATGTGAAATTTCTGGGGTTCCGAAATAGATTATTTCGATTTACATTACTCCTTATGGGAAAAATCCATTCAGTACTTGTCATTTTTGCCACTTATCCCATTAAACATGAGTACTGAGATACCACTGTAATTAAATGGATGGCTCCTGAGTATTTAAAGCCAACATGGCTTCGTTATAGATAGGTCATGACTTGTGGCATTTTGGAAGGAGCATTGGCCCTCAGATCCATGACCAAAGTCTCATTGAATCACCTTGGGCAAGTTCCTTAATCTGTCTGGATGTCAGTTTCCACATCTGTAAAAGGGAAGCATTAGGGGCAGCTAGATGGCGCAGTGGATAGAGCACCGGCCCTGGATTTAGGAGTACCTGAGTTCAAATCTGGCCTCAGACACTTAACACTTACTAGCTGTGTGACCCTGGGCAAGTCACTTAACCCCAATTGCCCCTCAAAAAAACAAACAAACAAAAGGGAAGCATTGGACTATGACTTCTACAATTTACGTTTATGATTATATAATTAGTCTTACTCCTTTTTTGGCCGGCTAGTTAGACCATTAGACAATGATCTGTCTAGATGTCATCCAAGCATCTGACAACGTCTCTCATATTCCCTTTTTGGACACAATGAAGAGATATGGGCTAGGTGATAGTATGGTTAGTTGAAGTCAGATGTGGCTTAATGACCAAGCCCCAAAGGTAGTTGTTAATGGGTTTATGTCCCATTAAAAGGACATTACTGCAGTGCTGTATTTTTGGCCCTGTGCTGGTTAGCATTCTTTTTTTCCCTTAAAGTGAGGCAATTGGGGTTAAGTGACTTGCCCAGGGTCACACAGCTAGTAAGTGTTAAGTGTCTGAGGCCGGAATTGAACTCAGGTACTCCTGACTCCAGGGCCAGTGCTCTATCTACATACTGGTTAGCATTCTTATCAATGGCTTGGATAAGGAACAGAAGATACATTTGTCAAATTTTCATATGACATTAAACCGACATGACATGTTGATGACTAAGTCAGGATCCAAAAAAGATCTTGATAGGTTAGAACATTGGGATAGATTGAATAAGATAATAATAACGATAGTAATAATAATAGCAATAATAATAATAATAATAATTTACTTTCAGATAGCACTTTAATATTTACAAAGTTCTTCATATTTTATCTTACTTGATTGTGAGCAACAGTAGTTTCAGTCAGAACTAGGCTCTCAATCCCCAGTGATCTGGGAGGGATTTTTTTCTTTATTTTTGACACTAACAATTTAAAAATAGTCCATATTTTAAAATGTATCTGTTAGAATTACAGGTTTTTAAAAGGCTTCAAGAATAATTGAAAGTTTTTCCTTTACTGTTAATAGAGCATAGGATTACAGAGTTAGTGTTCAAAGGGATGATGGAACTAAGGCACTGAAGGGTTGCCCAGGACCATGTGGCTAGTAAGCATCTGAGGTGGGATTTGAATCCAAATCTTATTGACTCCAAGAGTAGTGCCCTATGTTCAGGAGTGCCAAAATTAATGTCAAAATCAGGATATTTTACAGCTGACATTTTTGGTAAACATTTAGGTAATAGACTTAGAGAACTGTTGTAGTATCTACAAGCAGAAGATTCCTCTTTCTTGTCTATCTTCCTCAGACCTTCTCTCCCATGATTTCGGAAGTCCTTTCTGCTTGTAATATTGTTTTCTTCTTTGAATATAAAAATGTACAAGCAGAGAAAAAACAAAGAAAAGCATAATAGAAAGTTCATTATTTAAATGCCTGTAGTTATTTTCCCCCCCAAACCCTCTTTCATAGGAAGATAAATATAGATCATGTCCCTTTATGTTGCAAGCGTCTATGTAGGCACATGTTACATACCTGTGAATTAGTGAAGTAGACACATGGTTATTCCTTCAAGACCATAGAATAGTCTGTGTTAGCAAGTATCATCAGACAGAAATGGTTGCTATTTTTGTTAGTCCTGGCTGACTGCAATCTAGTACAGAATTGGTAATTAGATTCCTAATTACTAGACTTTGCTGATAAATCTTTCAGATCTGAACTAAATTGCCTTTGAGCCAAATCCACAACCATGTGGCTTCCTTTCACAAGGCAGAGTGCCAGAAGCCCCTGTATAGGTGGTTAACTGGCTCCTACTTAGTCATCCCTTGAATAGACCTCACTCCCCTAATTATTGTACCAACCAGTCCCAAACCTTTGATTGAATAACATCTGCATCTTTCTCTAGAATTTCATGATCTCTTATAGGCTGGTTTCAGGTGTGCATTTGGAAGAGACCTCCATAGTAATTTATGGTGTTGCTTGCAGTCATTTGAACAGAAACTTTATTAGCTTTCACCATGCTAGAGTGATGGGGCTTGACATCATGGCGACCAAGATATCTCCTAAAGTGTCTAATGTTTTAGTGAATGGAAGCATGTTATTAATCATTTTTTTGGCCTTCCTTTGTATCCACAGTACTTAGAATAGTGTCTGACACAAAGCAGATCTTTAAAAAGTCTTTGTGGGAGGACTTCTGGAGTGGAGCCAAAATGGCAGAGGAAAGGCAGTGAGCTCTCAAACTCATGACAAAATCACTCCAAAAACCATCCAAATAATGCCATAGGACAATTCCTGGAGCAGCAAAACCCATAGAAGAATGTGCTGAAATCATCTTCCAATCAAGGACAGCTTGGAAGGTCAGAAGGAGGGAGCTGCTGTGCTGATACAGGAGTGGAGCCCAACCCCACAGTCACCCTGATACAGATCCAGTCCTAGGAAGTCTGCGCCAGAGAAAGAGACCCCCCCCCCGCCCCGAGCCCCTGAATCAGCTGAAGTGCCAGTGTCATCTGGAACTAAGCCCACAGTCTGGTGAGAGGGCTGAGCCCTTGGCAGGAGGGAGATTACAGGGGTCTATGCTGGTGCTGAGAAAGAACTTGGGTTTTTCACCCCTCCTGGGAACCAGCAGGTAGGTTTGAATAGCAGTGGCCCAGGTAGGGGAGGGACACAGGCTCATAGGAGCTGACAACCATAACGCACAAAGCTGATTGATTAACAAGTTGGTCTGGGGTCATCTATGGACCAGGGAACAGTCCAGGTGAGTGAAGAGCCTAATCCTCCTTAAATCATACCAGCTGGGATTTTCTGAAGCTTGGGATAGTGCAGTCTAGAAACAGTGCTCCACTTTAAGGAGCTAAAATTCAAGTAAAAGAAAGGCAAGATGAGCAGACAGAGAAAGATGAGGACCATAGAAAGTTTCTTTGGTGACAAGGAAGATTGAGGTGCACCCTCAGAGGAAGATGTCAATGTCAGGTCTCCTATATCTAAAGCATCCAAGAAAAATATGGATTGGTTTCAGGCCATAGGGGTGCTCAAAAAGGACTTTGAAGATAAAGTTAGAGAGGTAGAGGAAAAAAGAGAAATGAGGGTGATGCAGAAAAGACATGAGAAAAAAGTCAACAGGTTGAAAAGCCAAATTGGCCAAATGGAAAAAGAGGTGCAAAAGCTCTCTGATGAAAATAATTGCTTAAGAATTAGGATTGAACAAATGGAAGCTAGTGACATTATGAGAAACCAAGACACAATAAAGCAAATCCAAATGAATTTTTTAAAATAGAGGGCAATGTGAACTATCTTCTTAAAAAAACTGCTGACCTGGAAAATAGGTCCAGGAGAGATCATTTGAAAATTATTGGTCTACCTGAAAACCATGATCAAGGAAAGAGCTTAGACATCATCTTCCAAGAAATTGTCGGGGAAAATCGCCCTGATATTCTAGAAACAGAAAGTAAAATAGAAATTGAAAGAATCCACCAATCTCCTGAAAGAGATCCCAAAAGGAAAACTCCTAGGAATATTATAGCCAAATTCCAGAGCTCTCAGGTCGAGAAAATATTGCAAGCTGCCAAAAAGAAAGAATTCAAGTACTGTGGAGCCCCAGTCAGGATAGCACAAAATCTAGTAGCTTCTACATTAAAGGACTGGAGGGCATGGAATATGATATTCCAGAAGGCAAAGGAATTGGGATTACAACCAAGAATCACCTACCCAGCAAAACTGATCATAATCTTTCAGAGGAAAAAGTGATACTTAAATGAAAAAAGAAGACTTTCAGGTATTCATGATGAAAAGACCTGAACTGAATGGCAAATTTGACTTTCAAATACAAGACCCTAGAGAACCATAAAAAATTGGAATTGGGGGACATACCTGGGGTCATGCAGTAGGTGACTGTCTTGTGTCGGAGGCCGGGTTTTGACTGGGATCCCCTTGGGTCCAGGGTGGATACTTTGTCCAATGTGTCACCTAGCTGCCCCATGATGACATCTTCAGGATTAAATTGTGGGGTGAGGGGAATGTACTGGTGGAGGGGGAAAGGCAGCGGTAGCATGGGGTAAAATCCCACATGAAAGAAACAGGAAAGGGCTTATGGAGTAGGGGAAGAGATGGGGGAGGAGCAGGGCAGTAAATAAATTTTACACTCATCAGAATAGGCTCAAACACCTTAATGTCATCAGAGTTGCCTCAAGGAGGCATTAACACACACACACACAATTGGGTGGAGTAGTCTATTTAATCTGGGCAGTAATGAGCCTAACACTCATCAGAATTGGCTCAAGGAGGGAATAACATACACACTCAATTGGGTGGAGTAGTCTATCTAACCCTGCAGGAAAATAGGATGGGAAGGGGATAAAGAGAAAGTAGCAAAAGAAGGGAGGGCAGATTGGGGAAGGGGACAGACAGAAGCAAATCCCCTTTGAAGAGGGTTAGGGTGAAAGAAGATAGATAATAGAGTAGATATCATGGGGAAGGGAATAGGATGAAGGATCATGAAAAAGAGAAAAGGGGGAAAAATTGCAGAAAAAAATATTTATAGCAACTCTTTGTGGTGGCCAAGAATTGGGAATCAAGGGAACATCCATCAATTGATGAATGACTGAAGAAGCTATGGTTTATGATTGTAGTGGAATGGTATTGTGCTATAGGAAATGACAAACAGGAAGATACTAGAAAAACCTGGAAAAACTCATATGAACTGATGTATAGTGAAATGAGTAGAACTGGGAGGATATTGTGCATAGTGACAGCAGTATTATCTACGAACAATTGTGAATGACTTGACTACTCTCAGCAATGCAATGATGCAAGACAATCCCAAGGGACTAATGACTAAGCATACTATCCACCCCCATAGAAAGAACTGATAAAAAGAGCACTTGTGGATTGTACATATATAACCTGGTTGATGTCTTGTAGGGGGGGAGGAAAAGGAGGGAGGGAGAAAAATTTGGAACTCTAAATCTTATGAAAGGGGCAGCTAGGTGGCACAGTGGATAAAGCACTGGCCCTGGATTCAGGAGTACCTGAGTTCAAATCTGACCTCAGACACTTGACACTTAACTAGCTGTGTGACCCTGGGCAAGTCACTTAACCCTCATTGCCCCACAAAAAAGAAAAAAAAGGAAAAAAAAAGAAAATTAAATGTTATGAAAATGAATGTTGAAAACTAACCTTACATGTAACTGGAAAAAATAAAATAAATGTTTGTTGCAAAAAAAAAGTCTTTGTGGACTTGATTTGATGAGCTGATATAAGGGAAAGAGCCCTGCATTTGGAGTCAAAAAGACCTGGATTTGACCTTTTACTATCTGGGTGAATGTCCACACATAATATAACCTCTCAGTGTCTCAGTTTCGTCATCTCTACACCAGGAAATGTAATGTTCATTACTTACCTCTCAAGAGTATTAAGATGAAAGTGCTTTTTAAACTTTAAGCCACTATATAAATGAATTATTCTTTTCATACCTCCTGGCTCATGTCCTTTCATTTTCTCACTGGCAACTTAAAATTTCCAATCCTTTTCCCATACAATTTCAAAAATCTCTTCCTAAATTTGTTTTTTTTCTGTTTTATGATTTTTGTTCCAATTTTTGTGTTTTTTAAAGTATATCCAATAACTTTTTCCCCTAACGGTATACATAAGTTATGATTTGTAGTAATTGCAATACAGTAAATGAGAGCAATTGCTAATACAGCTAGGTGCTGATTAGTTTGAATAATGAATCCCATGAAGTGCTCATATGTATTTGAATTTGCACTATTTGAAGTTACAATCATGTAAAATATAGTAATTGGGGTGGGAACATGGGTGAAAATTCGAATAATGTGACTGCTTGATGGGATTCATTATTCACACTAATTGGGATTTAGCTATATTATCAATGGCTAATAGCCTGGCTGTGCAAAGAAACTGTTCTGACTCACACAAGGTTCCAGAACTATTTCAGGTGCTGCTGTATTCAAGATCCAGCATCTGCATTTCTCTCTGAGTTTAGCCTAATATTTTCAACTTTGAGATGCAGAAAATGAAGCCTTTATAGATGGATGACCTTGTATGTGAGTCAGGAGAACAAACGATAAAGCATCGGCAAAGAGGTGAATACATTCGGAACCATTATTTCTCTTATACAATTCTATTCCAGTTAACTATTTCTGCCCCGATTCACCTAAGGCATTTTGTGGGAGATGAACACAAAACTGTGGGCTAATGTGTATTAGAAAGTACCACTACCTCATTTGAAAAATGTAGGTTTTTCCATGAGATTAACATTTGGATTAACTTTTAATTTGAGGTCATGCTCCCTCAAACTGGACTGCCCTTTCCATTCTTAGTTAAAATGAGAAGCTTTTTAAACTTCATTCATAGAATATTTTTGAGACAAGGAAGATTAGCTTCATCTCAGACAACACTTTCCTGAAAAGTGAAATTGTCCCATCAAGAAGCAAAGGCAAAGAAGATGGCTTTCTGGGAATGTCAGGAATCTATGAAATCTTACTTCGGCCATGAACAATTAATTTCAGGTGCTTTCCTGGAATTCTTTTCTTTAATAGCATCTACTTAGTCTCCTCCCAACATAGGAGTGCTTAACCGCTCCTTTTGGGCAAAGAAGGAAGGGAAGCAGTGATATAAAGGAGTAGACAATAAAATGAAATTTGGCCATTTTTAAGAGGCGGTATTTGAGAATCTTAGATGCTGGCCTGGCCCTGTGGGCAATATGAATGGTTAATGAACTCAGAGAAAGAAAAATGACGAAAAAGATACTTTTGGCTTGGTTGACTTGGTTTGCATACAGGTGTAAATGTCTTTGCCCCAGAAGAAAAATAAATGAACCAGGAAAATCTTGACTGACATAAGGAAGAAGATTGTGTCTTTTGAGAAAACATCAATGTTACATTACAGACACCATTCAGAGCTACCAAATGGGCCAGATGTTTGCCAGAATCCTTAGTGTTACCAGCTGCCCATCAGAGCAGATGAAGCCTTTCTGCTGACAGTTTATGTAGCCCACAAGCACTAGGAAGTGTTGATTCTTTTGATGCTGTTTAATATTTATGTATATTCATAAATGTAAACACATAAATATACATGACACTGCACAATAAATAAAAGCTCAGCTTTCATCATGAAAGGGGAGGACTGTATTTATTACCTGAGAGGCAGTCTAATATTCATTTTCAGTTCTGTTACAAAATGTCCCACCACTTGAGTTGGATGCTTCAGGTTGCTTTGTGCTCATTTTGGAATTAATTGCACCCAGACCTATGAATTAAAATAAGTGATATCATCTATGCAAAGAGTGTGGGGGGTACTTCAGAGCCTCATCTTCAGAGCTTTTTTCTGAGTCACCCAGGTTTGAAATCTTATGGTCATCAAGTTGGGCCAATCTTTCTTTTACATTTTCTAGCATCTGTCTTTCCCTTTCTTTCCTCATTGATTCATCCTTAATTTAGAGTGTTCTCACCTGGACTCTTTTAGCAGGTTCTTAATACTGCCTCCTGCAATCCCCTTCTTAAGCCGTACTCCACACTACCATCAGGCTAATCTTTCCAAAGTAAAAGTTTTAGTCATTCCAGCCTCATACAAAACTTTCAAAGGCTCTCCATTTCCTATGCAATAGGAACCCGAGTTTCTTATCACCTGAACTGTTTATTACTCCATTCTTTCATTATGAACAGTTGTGAAATAATAGTTCACATTTTCAGCAGGATAATTTTTGACATTCTCCTAAATTTGGGGACTTCCATGTTTCCCAAATGTTTGTGTCCCCATTAATATTCAACACCATTTTTATCATAGTGTTCAAGAAATATTTATTGAACTTATGAACCCTTCTACATGGAGTCATAGGATTTAAAGTTGAAAAGGACATCAGAGATATTTCAACCAGGCTTAGCCAAGAAAAATAATTTACCTATATAATGAGGTGTGTACATAAGGACTGAGTTTCAACAAACATACCCAAACATCTCTAAATAAGTGTTGCTCTCTCTCTTTTTTTTTTTTTGGTGGGGCAATGAGGGTTAAGTGACTTGCCCAGGGTCACACAGCTAGCAAGTGTCAATTGTCTGAGGCTGGATTTGAACTCAGGTCCTCCTGAATCTAGGGCCAGTGCTTTATCCACTGTGTCACCTAGCTGCCCCAGTGTTGCTCTTTTCACTGTCATCATCTTATAAAACTATGTGCTTATGCTTTTGTGGCTCAGAATATTTTGGAATTCCTCAGAATGTTTGCGATGCCTTCAGAACTTAGAGCATGTTCTTTTAAATACCTCAAATCTTCGTCATTGGTTTGTTGGTTTGGTCTTTGGGAATATCTCAAAGTCTTTTGGAGCCAAGTCTGGTGAATAAGGGCATTTCCTCAACTGTACAATAAGGAGATTGCTGAGTAGCTGGCTGCTGAGGTCCCTTATGGGTCAATAACTCTGTGATTAGGGGGCAGCTAGGTGGCACAGTGGATAGAGCACTAGCTTTGGATTCAGGAGGACCTGAGTTCAAATCCAGCCTCAGACACTTGACACTTACTAGCTGTGTGACCTTGGGCAAGTCACTTAACCCTCATTGCCCCACAACAAAACAAAACAAAAAACATTTCTGTGATTAAGATGATTAATAATGTTGTTGTTGAAAAGTTGCTATAATGCAAACTCTATCAGGAAAGGAACCACATAGTTTTGATCTTTGTTATCTGTCCTAGACACTCAATATATATTTATGGAACATACATTATGAATTGTGTCTTTACCGGAGGACATAAGAAAGATAATACTAGTTTAATTCCATCCAAAGTCTTCTCAGTTAAGCCATACTCTTTTTCTATGTAAACTTACTAAAAGTTTCTCAGAGGTCACATAAAACACAGGTGTAGATTATGAATTGAAATAGGTTAATAGCATGAAATCAGCTTCTTTGGAAATATTCTTTCTAGAGAAAAACATTTCTATCTTTTGAAGGAAGCTAATTTGCTGAGATTCACCTATTAAGAAAGCAACACATTTTTTTTGTATGTGCAGCTATTAAAAAATTGAAGTGCTGCAATTATTAACTTTTCACATTACAAATAACTGATCCTGTGTAGGAGGGGGTGAGAGGGGTATATTCAATCAATCAATCAATCATCAATCAATCAGACAGAAATATGTAAATGATATTTTGTGATATAACTCTTCTAGGTGGGAGAAGACCCACAATCCTATCCCAGGAGGCTTGTTTGAAAGACAGACATATTTTATGTCAACACAGAGCAAATTTATGGGTCTATAAATATATACCTCAGATGCTTTATGAGGCCCAAAGTTGCTGTCTTTAAAAGTATAAATCTGTGCCTGCTCAAAATGAATAAATGCCAATGTATTTAGTGGATCATGTTCTCTTTCAGAAATATCGGCAGTATATGGCAGGCCTTTTGGCTCCTCCTTATGGTGTTATGGAAACCGGCGCTAACAATGATAGTAAGTAAAGAATTTCAAAATGTTTTGTCTAATAATTTAAAATACATACGTATAGTCATTATGTGGTTTGTCAGTGTGATGGATGCAGAGTTGTATGTACATTCAACTGATTTTCAGAATTAGAATATGTCTGTGGTCTTGGCTTATGCAGGATATGTCTCTATTAGCTGTATATAGCTAGCATTTAGGCAGCTAGGTGGTGCAGTGGATAGAATGCCAGTCCTGAATGCTAGTAGGTATCAGGAAGACACTAGCTGTGTGACCCTGGACAAGTCACTTAACCTTGTTTGCCTCAGTTTCCTCATCTGTAAAATGAGCTAGAGAAAGAAATGGCAAACCATTCTAGTGTCCTTGCCAAGAAGACCCCAAAGGGGGTCACAAAGAGTTGGACATGACTGAAATGACTGAACAACAACAAAAAGCTAATATTTACACAGGGCAGCACTTTAATACATTATCTAATTTGAACCTCACAGCAACCCTGTGAAGTGATATTATGATCTTCATTTTACAGAAGAGAAGATTGAGAGCCCGGGGCCACACATCAATTGAGTGGCCGAGGCAGGATTCAAACTGGCCACAAGTACAATGCATTGGCTCTCTCTTCTGCACCACTAGCTCCCCTATAAAGACATATGCTACCTATAAACACAAAGTACCTTTTCAGAAGGTCTTTATTTTGCAGCATTGATGTGCTTCCATTAAAAATGGTACTGGGGCCATCTTTGCCTTCTATGGCTTCTAATTCCTGAGCTGAGAGTCACTGGGGTTGCAAAATGAGCTTTTGCTCATTATGCATTTTTTATTATATTGATCAATATATAATGATTTCAATAGCATAATGATTCATTATTTACTGGAATAAAATCAAGGTCTCTGTAAATTACACACCTTTAGTAAAAGATCCATCTGTACCTAAACATAAAAAGAAGTATGTTCTTCTGTGCCAATATCTGTTTTAGTGGGTAATACCTGCCTTACCTACTTAATGAAAAACAAGAGTAATTTAAGTCTATTTATTCATCGATATATGACAGGAACTTATGTTTCTCTTTAGGGTTACTGGAAGTTTTTTCAATAAATTCTCCAAAAACAGAGCATTTCTGACTCTTTAGAAGTATATCTTCACATACATGATACAGCATATATTATATAATGTTTTCTCATCTCAACACCTAAGTACAAGTGTGTTGTCCCACAGACCTCCGAGTTTTACTGTAATTTGTGTCAAACCTTTAACACATTCGTGTCCCCAAATATACCTCCACTCCTCTTAATCTTAGCCCATGATCTTACTTTCTACTTTAATCTGCTAAGCATATTAAGGCCATTTGATGTGACTATCTCAACTGTCCTCCATTCCACCTGGTCTAGATAATTGAAATCTCCATTTATATTCTCTATGCAAGGGTGTTTTTTTATCTATTTCTTGAACTCTTCCTCTTTTTTTCTGTTCAGGTAGTCTGTTGAATGCTCTAATGAAAAAAATAACTTCTGTTTCTTCTTCTGTTGATCTTTACACTGAATTATCTTCCACTATTCTCCCTTTCTCTGGATTTCATCACATGAGTGATATCTAGTTTTGTTTTGGAGGCAGTAGAGGTTAAGTGACTTGCCCAGGATCACATAGCTAGTAAGTGTCTGAGGTCAAATTTGAACTCAGGTCCTCCTGACTCAAGGGCCAGTGCTCTATCCACTGTGCCACATAGATGCCCCAATATCTTAATATATAATGCTTCTATGTTTGTCTTCCCTTTTATCAGTCTTTTTTATAAATAAATTATACCCATCTAAAGCTATATACCAGTCATGGGTTGATTTCTCCCACCAAGCCTTAATGATAACTGTGAGGTCAAATTTGCTTTATTGAATCAGAACCTTAGTTACTTTTGCCTTACCTTAGACAAGAAGGTCTCAAAATGTGGCTGGGGGGACTCCTTTGGGGTTTTCAAGGTGTTCATGAGCTCAAAACTATTTTAATAACAGTACTTAAATATCTTAATTTCTTATAGGTAGGTATCTATAAACACAACCTACATAAATAAAAAGCTCTTTGAGGGAAGGTACTCAATAATTTTTAAGAGTGTAAAGGGCTCCGAAGTTTGAGAACTCTAAACTAGACATTTGAAACCCTGAATTTTACTATTGACTCCATTTTTAGATTTTGTCACTATAAACTTATTAGGATGTCAAATACCATTTTCATTTCATTGCAGCAACTATCTTATCTAGTTTGGTAGATGTACCTAGGCAGTTTTTTCTTTCTGCTGTGGTGCAGAAATCTCATTCTTGGATGTGACTATGTTCAATTCCCCAATCAACCTTTAAATGTAGTTAGGCAGGGCAGAGGATAGAGTGCTGCACCTGGAATCAGGAAGACTTAGGTTCAATCTGGTTTCAGTCACCAGCTGTGTGACCATGGGCAAGTCACTTAACCTTGTTTGCCTCAGTTTCCTCATTTATAAACTAACAATTATAATAGCACCTACTTCCCAGGGTTGATATAAGGTTCAAATGAGATAATTTTTATAAAGTGCTTAGCACAACACCTGGCACACATTAGGTACCATCTAAATGCTTGCTCCCTCCCTCCTTCCTTTAACTTTTGCATCCCTCACCTTCAGCAGGGAGCATTGAGGAAAAAAAAAAAACTTCCTATACCCCTGTGGTCTTTAGTTTCTTGTCCTAAGCCTTTGTAATTTTGGACAGTGATTTGTTGAATGCCTCTCTCATTATTATCATTCATGCCCATGTGCATCACCAGAAGTGGTTAGTCCTTATCTGGGAAGTGCTGGGGTTTCTCTGGTATGTCTTAGACAGGAGTCCATAAATACAAAAGACATTGTTATCAGGGCAATAAATATCTACTGTGGTATATCTTCACAGGAAAGCAGCAGCCACCAAATCTCTTCTCCCTTTCCTCTGA
Source organism: Dromiciops gliroides (assembly GCF_019393635.1). Lineage (NCBI taxonomy): Eukaryota > Metazoa > Chordata > Mammalia > Microbiotheria > Microbiotheriidae > Dromiciops > Dromiciops gliroides. Next base: position 441,307,808 of record NC_057863.1, on the reverse strand, counting down.
CCCTTACTGGAGGATTTCTCATTCTATAGCTTCTGTGGTTCTACTATATCATTACTTAGAGAAAAATAGCTACTTCCTCCTCACATCATCCACCCCCTTTCTCTTTAGTTAGAGACTCATAATTGTTCTGAAAATCTTTTGTTGTTGTTTAGTCATTTCTGTCATGTCTGACTCTCCGTGACCCTATTTGGGCTATTCTTGGTAAAGATACTGGAGCAGTTTGCCATTTCCTTCTTTAGCTCATTTTTACAGATGAGGAAACTGAGGCAAACAGGTTAAGTGACTTACCTAGGGTCACACAGCTAGTAAGTATCTGAGGCCTGATCTGAACTCAGGTTTTCCTGACTTCAAGCCTGGTGCTCTATCCACTACATCACCTACCCACCTTCCCTTTAGTTAGAAGCTCATAATTGCTTAGAAAGTCTTACCTATGACTTTATGCCCTGTTCTAATGCCATCTCTCCCATGAATATTTTCTGTGGTCACCTCATCAGGAAGTAATCTCCCTCTGCAGAATTCCCATCACCCTTTGTTCAATAGTTCCAACACCTTGCTCATCATGTTCTGCCTTGTATTACAGATGGTCATGTAGAATCACCTTGCAAAAAGCTCTTTCAGAGCAAGAACTGTTTTATTCATCATCTTTATATCCCCCACAGTTACTAGCAAAGTACCTCCCACATAGCTACTGTGGAGTCAATGAGATTAAAGCACTGGGCAAATCTTAAAGCATTGTATATGTTTTGAGAGACAGCTAGATGGCACAGCAGGTGAAGGCACTGGACTTGAATTCAGGAAGACCTGAGTTTGAATCTTGCCTCTGCCTCAGACACTATCTGTGTGATCCTGGTGAAACAGCTTAACTCCTCTCAGGCTTGCTGTTCTTGTCTGTAAAATGCACATCATAACAGAATCTATCTCATAGGATTGCTTTGAAACTCAGATGAGATAATGTGCACAAGGTTTTGCAAACCACACAGAATGCTATTTTCTATTTATACAATATACATAATATATAATAATATATACATATAATATATAATACTATTTTCATCATATACATGTCATTATTACTAATGTGTTATTGAGCACTTAGGTTTCAGTTAACATTTTTTGACTGACTGACTGAATGAATGAATGATGTTAGAGTGCTAATGGTGGAGATCATTACTTTGCCTGGCAATTCAGATCTGGGGACATGAGTCCTCCTTCTGCTTCTTGCTTTGTAGCATCTTAGGTCTCCTGCCTAAGTATCTTAAGTTCTCGATTTCCGCCTTCTTTGGCAGAGAATTGGGATCAAGGATTCAAGGGGACAGTTCGTTTATTTCTTCTTCTCTAGCTCCTGAAGCGTGCTCTATTGTCTACCAAGACAATCATAGTTCCTATAACAGTGACAGAGTAAAACCTATAATATACATTTACTCAGTCCTCACTGGATCTGTGAGTTTATAGGTTCAGGAGTTCCCTCCAACAATGCAATCACAACCCATCCATTCCTTCCCATCCAGAACAACTCTTGTCAGTGTTCTCCCAACAGTTTGCCATAGGGGGTCCCCCAACATGATATTGCAAGCATATCAGTGGAACACTGTGGCTGTCTTGCCATTTGACCAGCTCACCTCCTCGTGTCCTTGGTGGTCTGTTATTCCTGTTCTTTGGAGTTCTCTTTGATTCCATATTACAGCTGCTCACACCCATAATTCCCCTCTCCATTACTCTCAGTGTGATACTCATTTTCACTTCTTCAGCAGTGGAATTCCAGATCTTATTACCATCAAGCAATACTAGTGAAATGTTAGTATTGAAAAGCCAGAACTTTGCTTTCAGGAAAACCTTGGGATCTCTAAAAGAGCCTGCAATTTTCTGAAAGCAATCTACCCTCCTGTTCAATTCTGAACCCAACTCATTGTTCTTCTGTACTGGCTATCCTAGATATGCATGCATCATGGGCATTTACAAATAGTATTTTTGATGTAAAAAATTTTAACTACTACACTCATTTCTTGTGCACTGTATTTTAAAATTACACATTGTACTAAGCCAACATATATGATGTGAGCCTACCGTCTTGAGCTGTGTGTGCCTGAGAATTGCCTGCTTCTTTCTCAGAGTAGCCACACCTGGGTCCTATGAACTGTTCACATCATTGTTCATTGTTTACAAGATAGCTCTTTTTCGCTACTTCCTTCATCATGTCATCCACTCATCATGTTGGCTCAGGAGTAGCAGAGAAGAAGCAGAGGAACAATTGCAGCCACATTTAGCTGTGTGACGATAGACACACCTGTACATTGGGATGACTGCTGCCTGCTTGGAAAGGGGAAGAAAACATGAGAGCAGATTAAGATGCAGAAATCATATTTTATAATTTTGTAATGCTATGTTTCAGTCCTACCCCATTCCCATTCATTATTTATTGTTAAAAAGCATTTTGAAAAGTTGCTGCTAGTTTTTAAGACTGTAAATACCACATGTAAGGTTTTACCCCACCTAAAATATGAAGTAACTGCACCAAATTTGTCCCTTCGTTTGGTGACAGCATTTAAGAGGCCGAGGACTTCAGACTTTGCAATGTTCCCTGATAATTCATGCTTTCTTCTTTTTTCCCCCTAGGGATGCCTGACAAGGAGAATGTGAGTAGCAGCAATCTCTGCTCAGCTTCTAAAAACTGTAATAAGGTAAAAAATAATAATAACTTTACCAGCAGAGGAGAGCCCCTTAAGTTTCTCCATGTTTTTTAAAAAAAAAAGCTATACTATCTTCTGCTCTCTACATCTTCCCAGCTTTGGTGAAATTTTTTGAAATTGGAAAAAAAAAGGAAAATAGGAAATAGAAGATGAAAAACTTGGTCTGAGGAGTGAATGAGAAGGTAGCATACTTTGCTCGTCATAAATGTGCATGTGACTAATTTGTCTGGGGTGGGGGAGAGATTCAGTATGTCATCACTAAACTCAGTTTTTGTACGCCTGGTTGGAACAGTTAGCAGTAGTACAACTTACACTGACCTTACAGAACATAGAGGATTGTTTTGAGTTATAGTTGGTGTCTGTTGTTGTTACTGTTGTTGTTTTAGTAGGAGCAACTTGAAATCTGAGATTTGAGGTCAAACGATTACCTGTAGACCTACCTACCGGGGAGGTCATTCAGCTATTCCTCACACCCCCTCCCCCAAACATGACGACCTTTTTTTGCTGTTTTATTTAAAGTAACCAGATGAAACATGAGTGACTCAGTCTAAACCCATTACTATAATTAGAAAAATAGTACTAAGCTCATGGTCTCGTGACTGATTCAATGGCAGCATCTTTATATACAACTAAATAATTGTTATTGTTTTTAAAACCTTTGAAAAGGAAAATTAATTGAAGAAGACATCATGGACATCTAAATCTCCATGACAACCCAGAAGTGTTAGCAATTGAAACAGAAGGAAAGCAATTAATTTGAAGTTCTATTTAGTGTGATTAGTCTGGCAAATGCTTTACTACTGTGTGCCTGTGTTCCTTTATTACTCATATGTGATAACATTGTAGAATTGTCCTTCTCTTTCTACTTTTTGCCATGTAGAAGAATTTAGAGACTTTCTGAGTCCCTTTCCTGAAATCTGGCTAAAATTTTTATCAAGTCTCTCTTTGCTGAAGAATGTGTTTAAAAGTTTGTGGGGGGGGCAGCTAGGTGGCGCTGCTGAGGATAAAGCACTGCTCCTGGATTCAGGAGGGCCTGAGTTCAAATCCAGCCTTGGACACTTGACACTTACTAGCTGTGTGACCCTGGGCAAGTTACTTTAACCCTCATTGCCCTGCAAAATATAAATAAACAAATAAACAAATGAACGAACAAACAAAAGAAAGAAAAAAAGAAAGAAAGAAAGAAAGAAAAGTTTGTTGGGTGTTTTGGCTCCCATTTGTATCACTCCTTTGTGTTTTTTCACTTTGTGTCTTAATGTCATTGAATCTTCTAAATCAGGGAGAGGTTTTTAATTTCTTTTTTGGCAATCTGGTAAAGCCTATACCCCCTTCTCAAAATAATTTTTAATGCACAAAATAAGATGCACAAACTTAAAAATGAAAGGGATTATAGTGAAATACAATTATAAAAATAATTAAAATAGTTCATAGACTTCAGGTTAAGGATCCCTGTTTTAAACCATCCTTTCTCTCCGACACATACAAGAGGAGTTGTCTCTCCATCATCAAGTCACTATCCTTTTATCATTGATGTCTCCCTTTTCCTATATAAACATTTGCATCGATTCTTTGTCACACACACAAATAAATTTTGTGTTTTGAATAAAATAAAAACTGTTAAGATTTAATTGATGATTACTTAAGAAAAGTAAATGAGGATGAAGAAACATTAATCCTGATAAGGACTTTAAGGAAGGGAATGAAAATGGTTGAGACTTTATGCATTGAAATGAATTAAGTGTAAATAGTTACTAAACACATTTACTTGCTTATACTGATGTGTGATGTTGTTTTTAATAATGGATTGATGATAATAACTGGGGCAGTCTTATGAGGGAATATGACTTTTCTTGCCACTCTACCAAGGGAGCACATCTCAGGTTCAACTCTTTTTTTCACTCTACCTTACTATATAGGAACATCTGACAATTAGGGATTATCAATTTGTCTGGTTCAATCCTGTGACCTTTAACCTTTTGCCAATAGAAGGCCAGGGGAAGATACTAGAGAAGAAGGCATTATATTATCCACCTCCTTAGGGCTTGTCAGACCACCTGCCCAACCTGGGACTAGAGTTTGGGAACCAAGTATTTACCATCGGTACTCATTCATTCATAACTTCCTTCCTTTTCTCAAGAGTGCTGGTACCAACCCTCATCTCTAGAGAGGCATATTAGCTACAGCTAGAATGTTATGTATACTTTTCCTTATAGCCTATGCTTCTATACTCTTCCATGCACCATAGATATCAATTCTCCGTGATGGACATTGAGATGTCAGAACAACCAATGGTTGATAGTATTGGCCAACTATGAGTAAGGAAAGGTGTGGCCTTAGGGCTAGGTGTCCCTTCTGTGTTTCACATAGCTGTCTGGAGGTATATTCTTTTGTAACATCATTCAGCAATATTCTCACAATCTAGCTCTGTAGGAAGAAAGAGAATTGAATTCTTCCCCTCCCTAAACACAGCCTCAAAAGAATCACTTCATGCAGGTTTATGCCTCTTCCATTTCTGGCCACCAGGTTGAAGGATCAGGCTCATTTCCCTTGGGGTAGATCTGCTGTCTCACTGACCTCCAAGGAACCTCTCAAAGCTGCTTTTGCCACAGTCCTGGCAGGAGGTGTCCCATAGAACCCAGTAATACACCAGTGGCCATCTTATTGACTTGTAAATAGCACTCTGCCTTTCCTCACTGAAACACACTCCAAATCAGACGACTGAGTCAAGTAGCATTTATTAAGCACCTAATACATGCCAGGCACTCTGCTAAATGCTAGGGATATGAAACAAGGCAACAAACAAGCAAACAAACAAAAAACCCTCCTTCCTTGTGTTTAGAGAGTTCACAATCTTATGGGGGGAAGAACATGAAAACAACTGTGTACAAACAAAATGTAGACAGGGTAAATTGGGGATAATCTGAGAGGGAAGGCATTATGATTATGAAGGACTTGATATGATGCATGAGCCTTCTAGGTCCATGTGGGGAGCAGGGAGGAGTTCTGGGCCCTAGGAGGGCTGAAATGTTAGACACTTCAAAAGCCAATTCTATGTCATGGGTACTCAGTGACCTTTTGATTGGATAGCCTTGCAGTGGGGCAATAGGGTCAGATCTTTAAGCAGAAAGTGACATCTGTCGTAGTTGGAGTTTTGTGTGTGTGACAAAATCATAATTGGTAGTTTTCAAAAATTGAGTTGACATAGGCCGACATGAAGATGTGGCTCTGAGTTTGTCAGGTGGAAACAGGGTTAGGGGATTTCAGGGAAGATTTCCTTCCTGAGTGAGTATCATTAGGCCTTTATTTGGGGACATTACATAGCGAATCTAAGCAAGATTTCTTAGCAAAGAGACAAACGTACACACACCACACACATGTACCAACAAATGTGGGAGCTAGCCATATCTTTAATTTGCTATTAGGAAAATTCTCAGCAGCTTGTATGTGCTAAACAAGGTACAAGTAACTAATAAGCAGCCTTTTAGCTGTAGAAGGACAGAAACAAGAGGTGAAACCTCTGGGTTGTGTTAAGGAAAATATTTCCGTGATAATAGAGACATTGAGTTAGGATGGTTTTATCCTTTATCCTCAGTGACCACATGGGGACCCTCTTATTCCCTTTGTTCCTCTGTTTGTGAAATTAAAGTAATTTACAATATAACTTCAATCTCAGAATAGCTTATCTGTGGAAAGAATCCACTTTTCCAGCACCTACTGGGGATTGCTAATTACTCTTTGCAGACATTAATTCATTTATTTTTTTCATTATCTGGTTGGCTGTATTATATTTACTGACCTCCCATTAAAATTGCTGTATTTACATGGATTTGCCTTTTTGGTAGAAGCGGATGTATACTTTCACTAGTTGGGATACTGACAGAGATGATGCCAAGATCCTTGAAACTATGGTATAATTAGAAAAAATAATCAATAAGAGGTCAAACCAAAGAATTACAATAATATGGAATATTGTGGAGGTATTCTCTTTAAAGGAAATCAAGGGGCAGCTAGGTGGCGCAGTGGATAGAGCACTGGCCCTGGATTCAGGAGGACCTGAGTTCAAATCCGGCCTCAGACACTTGACACTGTGTGACCTTGGGCAAGTCACTTAACCCCCATTGCCCTGAGCAAAACCAAAACCAAACCAAACCACCTTAATCCTCATTAAACTCCACTTGCAAAATGTTCCCATGGGATAGGAAGAAACTTTGAATTGGAACACAGTTACCAGCTCTCCTCCTGAATATACACGGACTTCCTGATGCAGCTGGGTTTCAGGAAGTTTGACTTGAAGGAACTGACAAGCCACCACAAAAGTGGGCCAGGAACCAGAACAGGAGTAAAAAAGACAGTAGCTATCTAAATAACTAGATCTGAGCTTTGAGAAGTGCCATTTAGACATTTCTAATATCCTGCTTCTTGATCTTTTGACCTAGTACTGACTTCCCCACCTGAATTTCTACTCTTGCAATCTGTTTCCTACATTGCTCCAACCCCTTGGATTTAGGATTCTGAAGGCCCTTTCTACTGACCCAGTCTGCTTTTTTGGTCTTCACAGGCTTCTGATTCAAATGCCATTCCTTACCCAAGGAGGGTGCTACCCATCTCCAGCCCTGGTGCTAATCTAATCACTGGTGCACCTTGGCCCTGATACCACTAAGCACATATCAAGATATCTTTGTCAGTAGATAAAGTCTTGGACCTGGAGACAGGAAAATATGAGTTTAAATGTAATCTCAGATGCTTTTTCAGCTTTGTGACCCTGGACAAGTCGCTCAACTTCTGTTTTTGTTTCCTCATTTGTAAAATGGGGATCATTATAGCACCTGTCTCCCAGGTTGGTTGTGAGGAAGAAATGAAATAATATTTATAAAGTACCTTGCAAACCTTAAGGAAAAAATTATACACATATGTATGTATGTATAAATTAGCTATCGTTATTACTATTAATTCTCTAGGGTGTAGATGTCAGTTATATTGTTACAGACATAAGCAATTCATATATAACTTGCTGTAGATGAGTGGTATAGATGAGAAACACCAAACAAATACACAATCATCAAAAGGATGATGTAATACCAAAGAATTTTGGAATGCAAACAGATTGTCAAGTACATCCAGAACCTGCTGCTAGGATTTTGAAGGAGAGCCTGCTTATCATTCATGTGAAGATTAGCCCTAATAATTCTATTGGTCCAAGCTTCTGCATTGTGTGTTGTGTAAACGTTCATTTTCTAAGTTAGCCCATTAGAAAATGCAGATATGCCTGCCTGTGCAATAGTGTGGCTCTCCTTCTGGAAAATACCAGTGGCTTCATGTCTAAGGTGCTCAAGGACAACTTCAACTCTCGTGCCCCTGAGAAAATGTTTGTTTTGGCATTCGTGAGTTATGTACTTTCTGAGGGTGGTAGTGCCCTTGATGATTTTTTTCTCCTTTGGATTCCTCCCCCGCCCCTCCAACCCCAACCTTGCTCATTCTACAAGCTGTAGGCAGTGACTCTTTCTTTAACTTTTTGGTTGACTGTTGTGGATTCTAATGATTGTGCTGGGATGTTGCCTTACATCTAAATATTAAGGGTAGAGGAGCTGTTAGGAAGAGTCGAAAGGTAACTTAAAAATCTGATTTGCTTGGTTGTTATTTGTTGTGAATTTGGCCCTGCTTGTTGCTTCTAAATATGTTGCATTTATTGTAAACTGAAAGAAGGACTTGTTTGAAGACCAACCTTTTTGGTGAGAGGGGAGATAGACAAGAATATGAATTCCCCAGTACAGGGGGATATATTTGATGGGTGTTTGCATACTAATTTGAAAAATGTTTAATGTTTGTGTGGACTTTAATCTGAATTTTCTCCCAAGGTTGGTTTTCTTAATAAATTAAAACAAAAATAGAATTCTGTAATGTATCCAAAATATAAGTTTTGCTGTTCAAGTTATTGCTACCCAAGGTTTAACTATAATTTTACCCAAAGGTGCTATGCAGGGCTTTTTATTTATACTGTTGAAAAACAATAACAAAAATAAAGCTAAGATCTGGGAAGGGAGATATGGGAGAAGAAGGCAAATAGTGTCAGCATGGCATGGTGGAAAAAATCCTGACTCCAGAGGACCTGGGTTCAAATATGACTCCTGACACATTTAAAGTTTCCTATGTGACCTTGGCCATCCTGATTCTGTTTCCTCCTCTATTAAATGAGGGGGTTGGACTAGATGACCTTTGTGGGCCTTTCCAGCTCTAAATCTTTGATTTTTATTTTCTTTTACCTCTCAGCATCAATTCCTAATTTAAAAAAATAGGAATGGATCTGGTGTCTAGCTTATTCAATTTAAATCCAGCTGCTGAGTGTTTATTATATCCATAGCTCATAAAAGGAAAATATTCTACTTTCCCTTTCAACTATAAAATACTGTTTTGACACTATTTTTTAAATGTCAAGAAAAAGAAAAAAATTATACTAATAAGCAATTTTTAAAAGTATATTCCTAGCTCCATTCCTTACTCTCTGCCCCTTTCTTTTCGCCAGTTTCCTTCTAGCTGAGGAATGAATAATTCTCCCAGGAAAGACTGAGATATTATTGCTGATTTTGGAGTTATGAAAGAGTATATTTCTATGTTCAGAAACATTTTTCTATAGTGACTTCTTTTTCTCAGTTGTTAGACTCAATTGATTACAAGTATAAAATATAGAGTATCATTTGCCTTCAATGTATTTGCATCTTCCCTGATCCTATTTTGAGAAATTGAGGCCAAACTACTTGTAAAGTAGGCTTTATTCGGTATTGAAGAAAGCAGGGTTTCTTGGGTTGGGTAAATTAATCCAATGATTACATCTTTTGATCTAGATTTAGTCTTTCCTAGTATCAGCTCTGCTATTTTAATGTCAGGAACTACTGGAAGAAACCTTAGAGCATTATCTAGTCCATTTTACTGCCTCTAGGAAAAACTATATTAAACTTATCCAAGGAAGATAGCTATTTATCTTCACAAAAATTGCCCTAGAAGGAAACTCTAAAACCATGATACATTCCAGTATTGCAGAATTCTGATAGGCAGTTCTTTTAAAATGTCTAAACCTTTCTTAATGTAATTTTTTAGCTTATTCCCTGTTGTCTTGTATTCAGAAATTACTCATAGACATTCATAAAAGACTTCCTATGTTGCTTGAGGACTGGTGAGATCCCCCTCAGTCTCTACTTTTCAGACTAAGTTCAATTTCTCTAAACTTTGTTCTATTATATTTTCTCTGAGTCCTTTAATTATTTTATCAGTCCTTTCTTTCCAAAACTGCATTTTGGTAAAGGATTAACATCTTAAATATGGAGAAAAAAATTTGTTCACAGGTCCTCTACATCAGTGGTGTTGAATCAAATAGTAATGGGGTCACGAAATTTTACATAAGGATTCCTTCAAGCTGCATATTGACTTAGTTTGAAAGAGTGCTATTATCTATGTTTTATTGTATTTTTACTTTTTTGTTAAATATTTCCCAGTCACATTTTAATCAGTTCAATTTAATCAGTTTAATTGGAACTTGGGGATGTTATAGGTCCCATGCAGCAAGTAGACTGTGTGTTTGACAGCTCTGCTCAAAGACAATTTATAAGTATTCACTGTAATTTAATTATAAGTATTAATACTTACAAACTACAGTTTATAAATATTCATATCCTTCTTGCTTCTTTTCATTTTAAAACAAAAATGTTATCACTCCAATTTGGTCCACTATGACCTATAGCTCTTTTCTTGACTGAAAAAGTCAAAACTGCTTTGTATTTTATTGTTCTCCCTTATCTTTCATGGCTAAGTAAATTACTTTGTACTGTTCCCATTGACTTATACTTTTCCATCTATAAGGTCATTTCAATCCAATTCTCTCAAAGTATTCCTCACAACGCCCAATGCTAAATTTGGTATTATCCTATTTAATGCATATGCTTCCTTTTTTTCCTGTCCAAGTCATTAGTATTTTTAAAAAGCCATTATTTCCTTGGTGAGAGTACTTCCTTCTGGGGACTGAGGTCATAGCTCTTCCACACTCAGTTGCAATTTGGTTAAATGGCTAGAGTTAGATGTACATAATACATAATACATAATACACAATACATACATACACACAAATAGATCTCTATATATGTACATACATGTAAATAAATACATACATATATAATACATACATACACACATACATATGTGTGTGTTTGTCTGTGTTTGTATCTATTTTAACTATTACCTGGAACCCCCTCTGGAAATGAGTCTATTCAAAGTTAGCTAGGAGGGGCCTCATGGGACAGTTTGCCATCAGGTTTGGTACTCAAAGCCTTTCCATTTTGGTAGGCTCATTGGCATGGTCTTTGAGAACTCAGAGGGACCTCCCGACATTATATGATAGCATTTGCCACTGGTTCTAACCTTGTGGAGTTTATTTTGTCACTGTCTCATTTGTAGCTGTGGTAAGATGACCTTGGGCAAATCACTTCATTTTTATGGGCTTCAGTTTCCTTATCTGCAAAATGAAGGGGTTTGATGGAAAGGTATCTAAGATTTCTTCTTGCTCTAAATCTCTGACTGTGTGCCTCATCTCTGCATGAAAGTGAAACTAAGGAAGGGGTAATATGGACATCTGTGTGCAAATTTGGAAGCATATCTGTATTAACTTTGCAAAAGACCTGTTGAGTCTTTATTGCCTTTCAAATGAATGATTGGATTTTTGTATCCTTAGCACAATGCCTGGAACATTATTAAGCATTTAGGTGCTTAATAAATGTTTATTGATTGATTGATTGATTAGATATGCCTGTGGATAATTGTGTCTTCATTCACTGTCAGCACTTGTGTCTTCTCAGTATTGTTTTCATTTTCATTTAGGGAAAAACATTTGGCTTCTTTTGTTGGTCAGAAGTTTTGAGTTAGGGAAAGAGCTCTGCCCCTGCCTGAAGTCTGCCTCTGCCTCATTCTTTTCTAGATAAGAGATGCAGGTGAAGGTGAAAGTTGCTTAAAGATTGTTTTTGTCTGTGCACATATGGGCAGGGTTTTGCGTGTGAACACACAGGGCTTTCTTGTGGGCTGGCTTTGAGACTAGCCAATGTTTTCTTTTTCTCCCTTTAGTTTGCCAACAACAGCCCTGGCATTCCATTGTGTATTCTAATGATTGTTAGCACCCATTCTGTCTAGGCTTGAGTAATAACTGAAATGATGCCTCATGATCTGTGAAGTGTGCAGTATGTGGAAGGCTGTTTGATAATGCAGTGATGGAATCATGTCAGGATAGGCTCTGTTTATATTCTGGGGAACAAATCCTAAGTAAGGCAGTCTTAGATGTAAAAGAACAGTAGAAATAATCAACAATTTCCATTTGCATTTGTCTCACAATAACATATATGACATTTTTATATTCTATAAGTGGGATTAACAGATGGGCTTGACAAATTTCTAAAACGTTTCCCTTTGTGAGGCCCAACTTCAAATGCACTCAATTCAGGTCAACAAATTAAGCTTTACTATATGCAAACCAAAATATTAGACCCTAGTCAAAGATTAAAAAGTGACTCAGTCTCTGTTGTCAAGAAACTTATAGTATATTGGAGACACAGAAATGTTAACAGCTAAGTATAATATACAACAAGTTGCCAAGTAACCTGAATCATGGAATAATATGCTAAGAAGATCAAAAGCTACCCCACCCCCACCCCCACTCCCGTTATTCTATCTTGCTATCCTTAGGACAGTTAGGCTCTAAGAAACCATCTAATCTAAACTCACCATCTCGGGACAGTTTAGATTGCTCTTTGGAATCAGGTTTGTTCTTGGAGCTGACCAGGGTAAGCCTTAGACCAGTCCCCTTAGGACTTGATCCACCATAGGATTTTGGAGGGGGAGGCAATCTTGGGGTCTAGTCCAACCCTTCATTTTACAAATAGAGAAACTCAGGCCCAGGGAGATAGAAACTTACTAATACCACAAAGATAGGAAATCAATCAACAAGCATTTATTAAGAACTTACTATGGGCTAGGCATTGTGCTAAGTGTCAGGGAAATAAAGGCAAAACTATGATCCCTTCTCTCAAGTAGCTAACCTTCTTCTGGAATATATGATGTGCAAATATCTGTATACAAATAAAACATGGAAGGTAGTTTCAGAAGGAAAGCACTGATGGGGGAGGGGACGGGAAGGAGTGATTCAGGCCTCCTACAGAAGGTGGGGTTTGAGCTGAGTTTTGAAGGAAAGCCAGAGAAATCAGGATTCTGAGGCATGCCAGTGCTCTACAGGTATGGAGGACAGCCAGTGCAAATCCACAGCTCAGATGCCAGTGTTGCTACATTGCTGAGTGTATGGAAGGGAATCAAGTATAAGAAGTCTGGAAAGGTAGAAAGAGGTCAGCTTTTACAGCTGATTCTCTAAGTAATAGGGAGTTACTGGAGCTTAATGAGGAAAGGGTGATGCTGTCAGACCTGCATTTTAGGAAAATCACATTGGAAGCTAAGTGGAAAAGGGCTTGGAGAGACTTGCAGCAGGTAGACCAATTAGAAGGCTATTGCAGTAGTCCAGGAAGTAAACTCTGAATGCAGATTAAAGCATCCCTTTTTCGCTTTCTTTATTTTTCTTGCTTTTTCTTCTTATATTTTGTAACATGGCTAATATGAAAATGTTTTAATGACTTCACATGTATGACTGATATCATTTTGCTTGCTTTCTCAAGGAGTAAGAGGGATGAGAGTGAGGTAGAGACTTCGGGACACACACACACACAAAATGTTTAAAATAAATAAATAAAACTAATGTGAGGTGCTAAAATACCACTTTTACTCAATGGCTACAAAAGAAGTCACACACTTCCATAATCCAATAAATGGAAAGCAGAGAGTAAATAAGAGGGATTTTATGAAGGTGAAAATGAAAATATTTAGCAAAAGATTATATATGTAGGATAAATGTCATCGAGAAGCCAAGGTTTCAAGCCTGGATAGGTAGGACAAGTGGTACCTTCAATGACAATAGGAAAGTTAGAAAGAAGGAAGGGCTTGGGGAACATATTGAGTTTGAGATATTTACAGGACATCCAATTTGAAATTCTGTGATCCCAAATCTAGTGCTTTTCCCACAACCCTGCTCCTGCCACAGTTATAGGCAGTTATTCATTTTAATGTCTAAACAGTCTGATTAACTCAACCAAAAGCAAGAAAGAAAAATCACTCAGTACATACCCAGTGCTCTAATTTGATAGCTTCATCATAAACAATATGAGGAAACCACACCCGAAACTTCCTCCAAAGTTCACAAAAAAGATGAACTTGGTCTAGTGGTCACTCTGGTCACTTCAAAGTAATGTACGGAAAGAAAGAGCATGTCCAGGGCTGGCTGGAACAGAGGAGCCTGGGAGCCAGGCTGGCAGCACTCAGCATTGGACCTTGGTTTGGGTGGTTACTTTTACCAACTCCTCTCTTTCAAATGTCAAAAGAGTTGTAGTGCATAGACATGTGGTGAAGAACTACAAAACCCAAATTCAAGAGTTTTGTTCCAGAAGTTAAAAAAAAAAAAACTCCACTAAAAAGGAGCAACATTCCACACTTTAGCATTAGAAGCTTTAAGTATCTTTTCCTTCCCCTGTGATGGTCCATGTGCATTCATGAAACACTTGGGCTCCCTCTGGTGGTCACAAAGGCAACTTTACATTTCAAATATTAAAGCTAGGGCTTAACCATTGAAAGCCATGTTCATTCAACTAGACTTCAGTTACAGAATCTCAGAGTTGGAAGCGGCCCCAGAGACATCCAGCCCAAGCCCATACCTGGACTGAACTCTCCTCTCCAGCATGCCTAACACTTCCCCTGCGCCAGCTCAGTTCCAAACCCTGACACCCTTTGGATGAGTCCCAGGACATCATTGCAGCTGTTGAGGACTTGGGCCTCAGAGAAAAGTGTTCCGTGGCTGTGAGGGGATCTATATAGCCTGACTTGTGGAAATTCTCTCACAAAAGCCACTTTCATAAGTTTACAGACATGAATACTGACGCTTTCAGGTCAAAATGTGAGCCCTCACCACCTCATGCCTGTAGTCTTGTGATAGTGCTGGTGGATCTCCCTGCCACAAGAGTCTCTTATCCTCCACTCAGGTACCAAAATTATCTTTCTAAAGCACCAGTATGACCCTGCCTCCCCCAGATAAACTCCAGTTGCTCTCTATGATCCCCAGGATCAAAAATAAAATCTTCTGTTTGGCATTCAAAGCCCTTCATAGCCTGCCTCCCTCCACCTTTCTCATCTTCTTCTTACACATTATACCTTCTCCCCTCCACATCCCCACCTCCCTAGGTACCTTGTGATCCAGTGACATTGGCGTCCTTGCTCTTCATTAACCAGACACTCCAACTCCTGACTGACATTTTCATTGACCGTCTCCCATGGCTGGAATATTCTCCATCCTCATCCCTTCTTTCAAGTCCCAGCTAAAATCTCACCTTCTACAGGAAGCCCTTCCCCATCCCCTTAATTCTGGTAACTTCCTTCTGTTGCATATCTTCAATTTATCTTGGACATAGTTTGCTTGTCCATAGCTGCTTGTGTATTGTCTTCCCCACCAGATCATGAGTTCCTTGAGGGTTCTTTGTACTCCCAGCCCTCAGCACAGTACCTGGTATGTAGGGGGCACTTTATAAATGTTTATTGACTAGCCTAAGGTCACTGATTTAGTTAGTGGCTGAATTGGCCCTAAAGCCCAGATCTCCTGACTATATGTCCAAGTCCAAGCCAGGCAAGGATACTTCCAGGAAAGTCTAGGAATGGTGCTACTGGTCATTATACCAATGTAATCTACTGACCAGTATGACTGGAACAAGTAACCAGTATAGACAGTTGGGACAGCACATGGATCTGGCCTTCAGAAGTAGAGATAATAGAAGGCAGGAAGCTAGCTTAGAAACTAGTGGAAGGAAAGCTACCCCTGATTACATCTTAGGAAGAAAGTGCTGGGAAATTTTGAAATCACTGGAATCAGCCCCAGTGGGCTTGCTTGTTACTGACTTGGATCTCAGGTTGGATCACACTCTTTACCTCGAGGCTTATTTATTCCCTCCAGATGTGTTCTGCTAATTGCCTGATAGTCCTCTGAACCTCAGTTTTCCCATGGGAAAATTATAAAATGAGAATGTTAATAATATTTATGGTACCTTCCTCAGAGGGTTGCTTTGAGGATCAAACAAGACAGGGATTGTAAAGTGTTTTGTAAGTCATAAAGCAATATTATCAATGTCAGATATCATTATTGTTGTTATTAGTATTTATATAATCATTACTACTACCATGCAGTTTGGTATTACCACTGATGTTTTTTATTACTACTACAATAACCACAATAATAATAGTTTATTACTATTGCTACTACCTCTACTAGGTAGCTAGTTAGTATAATGGAAGTGTAATGGATAAAGTGTAACAATAACAATGGATAGGGTAGGTATATTTGATAAAATTCTAAACTTGGAGTCAGGAAGATCTGAAATCAAGTCCTGCCCCAGACACTTTCAGGTTGTGTGACTCTGAGTAAATCACTTAACTTCAGCCTCAGTTTCCTTATCTATGAAATGGATATAATAACCTTACAACGTTGTTGTGATGGCCTAATGGGATAATATATATAAAGAGCTTTGAAAATCTGAAAGTGCTATAATTGTCAGCTATCAATGCTACTACTGCTAGGAGTGTCAAATATTTATTCCCCATAGAATCTCTTTACTTTCACTGTCCTACTCAACTGTGCCCACTGTTTTTATTTCTTCTCTTGTTTTCTTCTTGAACCCTTCCAGTCTGAATGTCAAAGAAAACCCTTTCTTTGACATTACTAGTGTCATTTTTTGTTGGCAAATTTAGTGGCTTCTTTTCATCTTCATTTTCTTTCTCATTTTAGAATTGATATATTCTTATAGTGACAATTATCAACACTCACCCTTTCTTCATAATTTTTTTCTCCCCAATTCTTTATTCCATAGTTGACTTCTCATATGAGCTCTAGTCCTATCTCTCTAGTCACCTACTAAACATATCTAAATGGAAGGGTTACCATCACCCAAAATTCAATAAACTGAACTCTTCAAAAACAACTGCTTCTCCCCAAATCTCCATGTTGGCCAGCAGCACTGCCATTATTTTGTGCATTCTGGGGACATGAGCTACATACATATTAAAAGAAAACTCCCAATAAATGTGGTAAAAGCTTAAATGCCAATTAAAAGTCTCTGAAAAGAAATATTATGGGAATTCAGATGAGGAAAATATAACCAGTAAAATGAGGGGATTGAATTAAGTGACTTTAGAGGTCTCTCTGATCTCTAAATTTCTGATCCTGTGATTATAGATTCTGTTATTTCCACCTGAAGGAGTCAGGGAGGGTTTCATGGAAAAAGGGAAATGTGAACTAGACCCTAAAAGATGACTCAGATGGCAAAAGTCAGGGAGGAACTAGGAGGGCAGTTTACATAAGGGGGATGATGGCAAGAGCAGAAGAACAAAAGTGGGAAATGACAAGTTGTTTTTCAGGGAGAGTGAAAAAACTGATTTGATTAGAAGAGAGTAGTAGAGATAATGCCAGAAAACCATGTTGGAGTCAGAGTGTGGTGGGTCATGAGTGCTAGAGTAAGCTGAATTTGGATTTTTTCTTATGTGAAATAAGGAGCCATTGAAGGTTTAATAAGTTCATTATTAAATAAATTCACATTATTAAATAAACATAAAAGATAAGTTCATTATCCTTTTTCTCAGTATTGACAAGTTTCTTTGGTTGTGATATTGAGTCAGATATAATCTATTCATATCATGTCTAGTCATTAGCGACCTTATATAATTTTAAACTTGATTCTGATTTATAGTGTGTAGATGTGAAGTATTTCTCTTTCTAATACAATAGCCCTTGATACCAGGATAGGTTAGAGGTTAAAAGATTGAAAATAGGGAAATAGAGCAATTAAACATCTTTTGGAGTAATACAAGTATGAGATGTTAGGACCTTGAACTACTATGGTAGATAAAGGAAAGGAAATTGAACTGTAAGGAAGGAATGGGTAGGAGAACTACTTTGAATGGGGCGGTAGGATTGGTGACTGACTGGAGTAAGGGAAATAGAAGACTCAAAGGTGACTAAGACTCAGCCCTGAGTGAATGTCTGAGAGAATGAAAAACAGGATATGGAGCTGAATTTGGGAGGAAAAGGCTGGTCAATTTCAAACATCTTGAGTTTGAAGTAAAGACAGGATATCCAAATGGAAATTTTCATCATATGGTTGGAAATTTGAAACTAGAGCTTGAGGAAAAGGACTAGGCTAGGCATAGATTTGGTAACCATCTGAGTGGAAGAGATAGGTGGAGCTAAGGTAATAAATTAATTTATCTAAAGAGAGACAATGTTGAGAGAGAAGGTAGAAGGTCAAGGACAAAACCTTGGGTCATACAGATATTATATCATACATGTTTAAAATGTATCTACCTGAAACCATAACTTTATGCCATTACCTTTCTGTGTTTTCATCTTTACTTCAAGTCTAAAAGATCCCACAATAGGTTTTGTGCCCTGGAGAGTCAACCCTTGCTGCTCCCTTTAACCCACATTTTCTTAGTCTTTGCAATTCCCTTCTCCCATTCTTCCTCTACACAGTCTTCCATATTTACTAATAATTCTGAACCAGTCACCTTTATTGCAACTCTACCCAACTGCCTTTTCTCTATCATTAAAGTCTTATTTTTTGTATGGGACCTGTGATTTCATTAGTCTGATATTCTTCTGGTAAAAAACAAAACAAAACAAAAAGCAAAACCAAAAAACATTTCACTGTTAATGAAAATCAGTACCTCCTTTAACTTAGAGAGTTTCCAGAAGAAGTTAGTGGTTGAGTGACTTGACCAGTGTAGACCCAGGTCTTGATGACTTCAAGGCCAGCTGTCTGTCACCTATCCCACACTGCCTCTCTGCAAAAACTGATTTACTTCAGATCTCTTGTTTCAGGAAATGGATTGTAAACCATACTGAATTCAAACAGAATCTACTTCCTGAAACAACTTGCAGCTGAGGAAAGAATGGAAAAATCTATTTTCCATACTATAAAACAAAGCTAGAGGAAAAAAAAAACTGCACCCATATTATATTCCTCAATGTTTTTTCCTTCTTGTTTATGTCAGTTGGGAGAGAGTTTTTTGTGTACTTAGTATAGTGGAGTTGAGAGGCAGCATTGTTATAATGGAGAGACATAAAGTGTGACCATTGAACTTGTCAGTGTCCCAGAAAAATAAGACAAAAAGGTCATAGGGGAGATACCCTTTAATACCAGTGGAAGGCGGAAGGGAAGGGAATACACATTTTTATATCACCTACTATATTCCAGGCACCGTACCTTATAAGTCCTTTAAAACTATTATTTCATTTACTGAAAGGAATCATGGATGAAATTTCAGATCTAGACCAGTTCAGGGTTGGTATTTTTGTATCATCTCTATCTTTAAAATGGACACTCATTTCTTCTCAGCTCCCATGCTATTTCCTTAAAGACTCATGTACAAAGGAAGAACACTAGGGTTTGAATTAATGATGGAAGTCAATAGGAAATATATTTTCAAATGACTATTCAAATTCAGGGACAGAGATGGCTAAAATGCTACCAAATGATTTTTAGAATGCTAGTTATCTGTGATATTTTTGCACATAGAAGGTTATTTGGGAAACATTTTACACGGAGAGGCACAAACCCAGAAAGTTAAATCATAGAGAGATTAATTTCTCTCATTTATGCCAAAGATCTTTAATATTTGAGATTCTGCCATCTTCCCCTTCTTTTCTTCAATTGTTGTGTAGTATATATTGCCTTACACTTTACGGCTGTTCATTCTATGTTATGCATCCTAAAAATGAGTAAAACATATTCAGTTCTCTCTGATCCTTTTGGATTTTATTAATGTGGTAAATATTTAAAGTGCTATCCATATTTGGTATCCAGTGCCTGATGAATCTAGAGAAACAAGGCTCCAGACTGCAATCCTGACTTTCTCTACCATACCACAGAAATCTTTTCACACTAGATGCTTCCTTCCCCACTGGGAATCTTACACTAGAAATACCCTCTAATCCTGCAACTTCTCCCTCTGATTGGATAGGTTCCTCCCAGAACCTCCATTTCCAGAGTGAGGCCCGAGCTAGCCATGTCTTTATTCTTCTCCAGGCTATGCTCCTGTGTCTCCAATCTTTCATTCATTCCTCCCTTCTTCTCCCGATTCTCAGCTTTTTTTTTTAATGTAGTAAATTACCCCCCCCAATTAGAATGGTCCTTGAAAGCAGGAATTGGTCTTTCTTTCTGCTTATATTTTTATCCCTAATGCTTAGTATAGACTCTAGCACATAGTAAGTACTTAATAAATGCTTGTTGAATTGGCTTAAAGGAACAGTCTAGTTGAATTTCATCATCTATGTCTGTTACACCATAGCAGGAATACCATATGTCATCACTTATAACTAGTCCTGAATTTCTTCAAGACATATGCTAATTCTAATAAGTAGCATATATATGTATATACATATATATTCATGCATATGTACATACACACACACACATATATACACACTTTCAGTGTACAACTCCTTACAAAAGTCAAGCAGATAGAATTGAGACATTTAGTGCTTCCTGAAAAAGCAAAGCTAGTGACTTAAATCATGTAATGCTTCATACCAGCCTGGCTGAATATTTGAATAAAGGAGCTGTCACAACTGTAGACAGAAATAGTTGTCTTTCTCCAACAGACATTATAGTTTGTCCCTAAAGGCTAACACTTGTCTCCTGTCTTTCTTCCAAAATAGAAATGTTCCACAAATTCTAGTGCAGTCCCTGGTCATAGATATAATCAAAAAGAGACATCATAACCTTTAAATTCTTTCTCTGCACAGTATTAGCAAATATTTAAGGCATTCCTAATCATTTGAAATGATTCACAATAAACTGAAAACACTAAGGCAGAAGTGTCAGATTTCTCAAGTATGCTTGAAATGTCTCCTACTCAAGTTTTAAGGATTTATGACTTTTATTTATTTATTCATTTTAACCAGTTTCTGAGCAGAGACTCTGCCAGCATCAACCAATACCAACCTGTAATTTAAAAAATGTGGGGCCAGAGAAAAAGTCAATGGTGCATAATTCTAGACCTAAAATTTAGGAAACTAGTGGGTTTTTTTTTTTGTATTCTATACTATGTTTAACTGAGAGTGACTTTGCTTAGAATACTTCTCAAGGGGGAGGAGCTAGGTGGCACAATGGCTAGAGTACCAGCCCTGGATTTAGGAGGACCTGAGTTCAAATCCAGCCTTAAACACTTGACACTTACTAGCTGTGTGACCCTGGGCAAGTCATTTAATCCTCATTGCCCTGCAAAAAAAAAGAATAATTCTTAAAACATATACTAAAATATTTATATTTTCCTGTAGGAGTAATCATTTTTTAGTTTGTCTGTTCACTGGATATTGCCATTACTTTGCTTCAAACCCTATCAGATACGAGCTGGAGGCCAAAGATAGAATGCTTCCTCCTCAGGTCATCCAAAAGGCTACCTTAAATTCAGAATTTTACTGCTGATAATCTGGCTTTTACCTTCTGTTCTTTATAATACCCAGATTTTGTCATATATGCTGTTCCATCATGGAATACCTCTTAACCTTCTCTCCCACTGCTCCCATTGTGAACCCTCTATTGCAGTAAGACAAGTCTTGTCACTGTTTCTTGCAGTATATCCCATTCATTCCTTCAATATTCATTAAGACTCTCATGGGGCAGCAAAGTGGTACAGTGGCTAAAGCACTGGCCCTGGATTCAGGAGGACCTGAGTTCAAATCCAACCTCAGACAATTGACACTTACTAGCTGTGTGAACCTGGGCAAGTCATTTAACCCTCATTGCCCTGTAAAAATAAAAAAACTCTCTAGGCTATGTGAAGGTTATCATGGCATAGTCAATAGAGAACCAACCTCAAAAGTGGGACAGCCTAGGTTCAAGGCCCACCCTTAACATGTACCTTACATGGCACATAGTTAAGCATTCATAAATGCTTGTTTACAAATTATTTGGCCTCTCAGTACTCCAGACATCTCTCTAAGACTATAAATTGAAAGACATTTGCTGATCTACATTGGAAGAAGAGTTTCCTGATAAATCAAATGTCCAGGAAAAGAAAAAAATGTGCTAAAAGCCTTGTGCAAGACACTGAGGATGTTTCAAAGAAGATGAAAAAAACCCACCTCAAAGACCCCATAATGTAGTAAGGAAGATAGGGCATTTACACAAATAACAATAATACAAAGACATCACACATGAGAATAGGTTACATGTATGTGATATTCAAAGGTTTACATGAATATGATACTCAAAAGTTTACAAACTTTACATGTATTAGATCATTTGTTCCTCACAACAACCCTGTGAAATGGGTGCTATTATGTTCCCGATAGAGAATCTGCTAGAAGCCCCAAGAGAATGTCCAAAGTCTCACAGCTACTAAGTGTCTGAGGTGGGATTCAAACCTGAGGCCAAGTGATTCCAAGTCCAGCACTCTGTCCATTATAAGGGCATAACAGGTATAGCTAGAGTGCTGAGAGGGAACATCACCTCCCCTCAAAACCTTCTTTGACCATGCTGGGCAGCAGTAACTTCTTTCTCTTCTGATGTCATATAGCATTGTGTGGTGTAGAGGATAGAATGCTGGACCTGGAGCCAAGATGACTTGGATTTGAATTCTACCTGTGTCTCCTACCTATGTCCAAGGTTAAACCACTCTTAGCCTCAGATTCCTTATCTGTAAAATGGAATAATAATAATTACACCTACCTAATAGGGGTGTCATAAAGCTCAAATGATGTAATTTTTGAAAAACATTTTATAATGGTCAACTATTCTTTGGCACTATTAATCCTATACTGCTTTGCTTTGTTCTGTTGTTTAAGTTTTCAGCATGTAGAGTAGTGTGAAGAGCCCTGGATTTGTACTTCACAGATCTGGGTTTGTGTCTTGGCTCTAACTCTCACTGGCTACAAATGAGTCTCTTAACCTCTTGGCCTCAGTTTGCTCATCTGTAGAATGAGAATATTAATATTTGCACTTTCTTACATGGTTGTAAGGAAGTTGTTATGATTGTTTTGCTACATTCTATCATGTATCATCAATTTCTAGTGTGATTGTATATTCTTCAAAGGTAGAGGCTCCTCCCTCCTTTTTGGCATCTTCCAATGTGCCTAGTAGAGTTTTTTATATACAGTAGGTTGTAAGTAAATATTTTTGTTGATTTATGGACAGAAAGTTGACATTTGACTTGATCTAACTACAAAAAAGTAAGCAAAACTAACGATCAATTTTGATGTAGCTCATTCCTTACAATAACATTTTAGGCTGATGCATTGGCTATTGTACTCTACCAATAACTCAAGATTATATATGATTCAAAAACAAACAAACAAAAACCACAAATATCACGCATTTCCAAACTGTCTTTATGAATTGTGCTTTGTGAGCATTGTCTGTTATGAATTTGCCTCTTTTAAATGAGTTTTGAATATAAGCATCTTAGCTTTCCTTTGTTGGTCCTTTTTCAAAGTTAAACAAATGATAAATAGAAATTCATACATTGCTTTTATCTACACCTTCTACCATCCCAAGAGATTAGTATTTGAGATTACTCTTTATCTAGGCAAATATAGCAAGCAATATCATTTTGAAAGGTAGCAATTCCAGATTCCTATTTTAGTGCCACAGCTACGGTGTGTATGTTGGGGGGGGGTCCCTCATATATCATCCAAGTATTTTGTGTTGCCATTTGAACTCATTTTTTCATGTTCCATAGTCAAATTTAACTCACTTCCCATCTTTCTCAAAATAACAATGATAGCTAACATCTATACAGTGCTTTAAGGTTTGCAAATGGCTTTACATATATGATTTCATTTGACATTTTCTTACTCATCTCAATATTAGTTGAAAAAATGTTTATTATCTAAATCAACTAAATCAACACCCCCCCAACCTCTGTTAAACTTAAAGCATCATTTTCATCATGTCCCCTACTTAATCTCCACAGGCTTTTTGTTATTGTCGATTCTAGATCCCTCAATGTATGCTCTAAAATTTTCAATGATCATCTACCTTTTCAGTTTGATCATCTTTCCCACTACACCCTAATTCAATGCTCTACCCTATTCAGATAGTCTGTTTCTAGGAACTTAATCAAGATGTTCCATTGCCCGGAATGCCCTTTATCCAGCCTAATCTAATCCATCCTTCAAGGTCCAGCTCAAGTTTCATTTCTTTATAGTTATCCTTCACTCTTCCAGCCCTCACTAAAATCCTTCACCACCTAATTGTTTAACTATTTACAATCTCTTATTGGTCATGTGTATAACTTTTTCTCCCCAACCCGGTATGAACTTAGTAAGGGTAGATACTGACCATATCAGCATATTTTAAACTTCTTCTGTTTTCACTATCGTATATAGCACAAATGTTGACCACAGATAAAATAAGTACTAATAAGAACTTATGTAATGTTGGACTCTCTCAGTCCCCTCCCAGTTCAAAACATCCTATAATTCAAAGTAACAATAATAATTCAAATTTTTATAGTATTTTAAGACTGTCAAAGTGCTTTATATGTATTATTTCATTGGATCCTCACAACAACTATGAGGTAAATCCTAGTATTATTCCCTTGCTTTAAGATTAAGTCATTTGCCCAGAGTCACAGAACTAGTAATTATCTGAAGGGACATTTGAAGACAGTTTTTTTTTTCTGATTCCAAATCCAGCATTCTATTCACTACATTATGTTGCCTTTGGTACCTATAATAACCCTGCTTCTTTTATAGTATCTCCATGATATCAATAGGTTTAGTGTCTGGGAAACATTTTAGTCATTCAGGCTATTCAATGTATTTGTAGTAGATGTTACATGGTAGCTGAGAAATAGAAAAATGACAGGAAAATAAGGCATCATTAGCTATGTTCTAGGCTTTTGTAACCTGGTGCCCTGTCTCAATGTTCTTTTTCCTTTTGACAGTTGTAGTGAAGTATCATTTTTGGTAATTGTTGACTCATTTTGTGCTAAAAGTGAAGACATTTATGGGTTGTTGTTGTTTTTTAAGGATACATGGTATGCATTGCAAAACACTTGCTTGGCTATGTTAGGATTATTCACATTCATATCCAGATCTGTCACTGCTCAACTTAGTGAGAGTGGAAATCCACTATATACTAGAACTATCTTGTACTTAATATTTCTTTTCTATCCAAGTAACTGAACTACTGAATTATCCCACCCAATTTTTTTTCTACCTGGTTGACCATTTCTTATCCCTTTGCATTTAGTTTGTTAAGTCAGGTGGTTCATCAATTGTCTGTCATTTTTTTTTGTGAAAGCTGCCCAGTGTTTCTTCCTTTAATAAGATGTTCCTTGTATATCTATTAGCCCTGACCTGTGTGACTCTTAATTTGTCATGCAGCTCTGCATGACAATATACAATACTGCACAAATTCTTTACATTGCATGCTGGGTTAACAGAGGCTTCTGCTTTTTTGCTGTTCATTATAAATAAGTATCCTGATATGTTGAATGTTTCGTAAGACATCTCTTTGTCTAGCAACTTTGCATAGACCTTTTTTTATTATTGTTTTTTGATCCATTCCTCATCCAAGCTGCCGTCTTGCTGAAGTTAGGGACCAAAGTAAAGTTATTCAAATATCATGCATTTCTGGGGCAGCTAGGTGGCACAGTGGATAGAGCACCGGCCTTGGAGTCAGGAGGAACTGAGTTCAAATCTGGCCTCGGACACTTGACATGTACTAGTTGTGTGACCCTGGACAAATCACTTAACCCCAATTGCCTCACCATAAAACAAACAAACAAAACCCACAAATATCATGCATTTCCAAACTGTCTTTATGAATTGTGCTTTGTGAGCATTGTCTGTTATGAATTTGCCTCTTTTAAATGAGTTTTGAATATAAGCATCTTAGCTTTCCTTTGTTGGTCCTTTTTCAAAGTTAAACAAATGATAAATAGAAATTCATACATCGCTTTTATCCATACCTTCTACCATCCCAAGAGATTAGTATTTGATATTACTCTTTATCTAGGCAAATATAGCAACCAATATCATTTTGAAAGGTAGCAATTCCAGATTCCTATTTTAGTGCCACAGCTACGGTGTGTATGTTGGGGGGGTCTGTTGGGGAGGGGAGTGGGGTACATGTTATTTCTATGAGTTGTGTTTATAATGGGACCTTCATTGATCTTCTAGCTGTATAGCTATACATTTTGAATACATAGTTATTTCCAGGATATGATTTGTTTGTATAAAAACCACAGGTGTGAGAGTATAATTCTGTGCCCAATTAGGCACCTGTATTTATGGAATAGCATGGGTAACTTGCTCAGTTGCTTGCTCTGAAACCGTATAACTTAAATGTAACTTTAATGTTGTGTTTTGGCAGGTTAGCCCATTGTATGAAAACATGGGTCTAAACAGTTAGGAATTAATGAGCCCCTGAGCAAAAGCATTAACTCCTTTGAGGTACTAGATTAATGTGTACCATGGTGGGAAAGATCATCATCCAAATGTATCTTACCAACTAGAGAAAGTTGGTGTCTCTCTAGAAAGTGAGCCACAGCTGGACAATTAGATTATGGTAGATGGCGGAAAGCTATCCTAAACTGTAGACAATCAAAAACAAAGGGTTAGAATTGAAATCAAGTTATACCAGAGATATTTTTTCCTGAAGTTATCATGGCTAGACAATCTTTTGAAGGAAGGTTGTATGCTGTATTGTATTGTATACAATATGTTATTCTTAATATAATCAGAAGAACTCAAAGAGCAAATTTGAATTCTGAAAAAGTAGAGCTTGGAGAAGAAAATGTGTGATATTGTTGATTCTCTGAGGGACATTGTGCCCAGACTGAAAATCCTGCTTGGGCAAGGATTAATTTGTTTGGTAGATGCCTCCCTAGGTCTGATTCCAGACATTCCAAGCAGTTTTTAGGTCTGTGGAGTTAATCAGACTAAATGCTGGAATGTAGAGAGGTTGTTACCACCTTGAGAAGTCACTCAAACATCAGCTCATCTTTTACTAGTAAAAAAGTTTTCTTTTATGAAGGAACATAGATGAATGAAAGCACAATTTTAATGGTAATATTCTAGCCAATGTCTGGAGCTGGAGTGCGAAATCTGGAAACCTAGCCATTAGCTTTATTCCATGATTCAGTGAAACAGGTAACAAGAGATTGTCCCATTGATATCTGTCATTTATTTTTATTTTGGTTTTGGTTTTTGGTGGGGCGATGAGGGTTAAGTGACCTGCCCAAGGTCACACAGCTAGTAAGTGTCAAGTGTCTGAGGCCAAATTTGAACTCAGGTCCTCCTGAATCCAGGGCCAATGCTTTATCCACTGCACCACCTAGCTGCCCCTGATGCCTTTCAT